>NW_026874802.1:0-16768 GCF_032173495.1 Musca vetustissima
AATAAAAACATTTACACGAATAAACGGTCGCCCTAAAAAGACATAAAACTCATAAATTCAGTTTGAACCCGGCTGGTATTTAAACCATGATTCCTATGGCAGTTGTATACCATAAAATAAGAAGAAAATATTGTAGAAAAATCTGCTCTGAAAAGGGATAATCTGGTGTGATGAAAAATGTCCGAACATTGGCAAGGTTGAATTTAATTAGTTGATGCAATTTCGCAACAATTTCGATAATAATACAACATATCAAGTAAACTTTGTAAGCAACATTGCCCAATAAGCCTCATGAGCCGCTTAACCAACGACGAAACGCGTCGCATAATGGTGGAAATGCAGTATATCTCGGGCTTTCCTTTTCATTGCAACTCCGATCATGTAGCTCTTCTCGAAAGAGGGATAAATAAAAACATGATCATAAAAAGGGATAAAACTCGAAGAAGCATGAAAAAAATAAATATCGTGCATATTATGCCATATTCTAATATGCCCTATATTAACATTACCACTTGAGAGGGGCAAAAATCGAATAGCAAAATTCTCCCTATATTACATTCCGATACGGATTTTAGGTTTTTGAATGCGTTTTTTGTGAATAAAATATCGATAGGTTTGACCTACATTTTGTCCACAGTTTCCTCATTATTTTCTGCTAATACCCCCCATAGCTACTTCTTAAAGTATTCCCTTAAATACAACTTCAGATAATGAGTAATGGTCACATATACATATATCTGCACAATTAAATGTAACTAAATTAAGAACACAACAAAGCAAATAAGTCAGCATTTTACTTCTCCTCATTATGGACGACGCCGTAGACGTTCGTAATTAAATGTCATGTTGAAATTCTTTCATCCGAATAATAAATAGTACAACTAAAATACTTACAAATAACGTACACATACACACATATTTCGTCCAACTATCGGAGTTCTTCCACCAGTGCAATGATGTATGAATTTGGACCATAAAATACTTTTATTTTTATTTCCACTTCATTACATCTCCACTATTTGCTATTCGCTCTGAGATTTCGTTTATTGATTAATGAAAGCAATTATCGATGCGAAAAGTTCGTATACGAGTGACATAATACATGTGAAGGGGGAGGAGAAGGAGGTGGTAGTATTTTCTTTCCTTATTCAATACTTATTTAACAACAGGACATTACAAATAGTCTGGGCCAAAATAAGAAGAAGACAAGATATTTGTAACCCGAACTCCAAAACAAACCAAAAAACGAGAGAAACGTATGAAAAAGATTTATTAATGATGGACAAATTCGAAAAGCGTGTATGTTTGTTGAATTAATGTACATACATACATGTGTATTTATGTTTGTGTATTTTGCTTATGGGTGGGAATATTGTTTTGGGGGGAGTTTGTATTAAGTGACCAGTAAATACTCGAATTGGTGCTTGTAGCAACTTGATTAAAATCATTAATACTCTGTAAAGAGGATAACCAAGAATTCTCCACCACCACCCACAAACCAGGGGACATTTTTTTCTTTATGCTTGAAAAAAGGTTTCTTCTGGACATCATGGTGATAAAAGTAAATGTATACTTTGTGGTTTAACTTCCTTAACGTTTGATGATCTCAACTTGTTCCTTCTCGTTACTCCTTAAGATACTCGATGACCTAAAAGATTGCCTTTGGGCGTACATTGCGGGCAACACTTAACATGAGATGGGTTTTCTTGACTTGACCAACCCACTCACTCACGCAGTCACCCACCCACACACGTTGCTTGTGGTTGTTATGGCTGCAACAATAAATACGAGAGATTGACTAGAGTTGGGGAGGAGGTTTAGAAATTTCGGTTAAAACTATGTTAAATTTTAAAATATATTTCAAGTTTTTCATCCTCAAAGCAAATAACGACATGACAAATTTGTATACAAAAATATATTAAAACTAGTGAGAGCAGCACTATATAGACGGACGGTACGACTTTATGATACCCTACACAACTACCACTTTATTCCTAAAGATATGTATACCATATTTACAAAATTCAGAATATATTCCATATAAGTGCTCTTGCATCAATATATTTTATATCAGATTTATTCGGATGAAATCGGTTACCCCCTTCAAGAATTATCGTGCGCACCATCCAGACCGATACTGAATGTTCGTCAAGATAAATTATCTTAGCAGAGACACAAACCACATGCATGTTCCTGAGGGTCCCCAGAGGGTTAATTGAGGAAATGAATCTTAAACGATTTAAAGACAAAACTGAGAAAATACAAAATATTTGAAAAATAGGAGCTACTTAACGTAAATCCAGTACGAATAGCTAAGTTTTCATACACGGTCGAACGTGGAGACCTTGTGTAGAAAAAAAACATATTGCCCAAAAACTAAAATGAATGCAGTATGGAGACCCACATCAATTGAAGCGGCTCGAGAAGTACTTTCAGAATATATACACTTTATGCCGAACTTTCGCCTAGCGGATTTTCTCGATTTTCCTTGCATGTCTCAGTGACCCAGTATAGAAAACGCCATATTGCGGTCTGTGGCTACCTATTCGGTACCACTGTGATCTGCGAATACTAGTGCTACGCAATGAAGAAGTATTCAAACCTGCCAGGCTAGATCAACAGACCTATGGGCCTTGACACACGTTCTACAGAAAAGCTTCGGTCAGGTTTATAGCCGAAGCTATTTCGTGTAGAACTCCAAAAATAACGGAAATAGTGCCCACATACTAGCAGATGCATGTTTCTGTAGCGGAAACTACTAGCATTTGAACTAATAACTGCTGTCTCTCCACAATGACACAAAAGTTAAATGAGGATTAAACACAGTCAACCATCCCCTCCCAATGATCGTTTCACATGCTTTCAGTGCTCGGGAATGGTAACCCTACTAGTTTCGATCCAATATTCGGGAATAGTAAACCCAAAGGGGTTAGGTATTGCCTTCAATAAACAATATCCCCAATTTGTACAAATTTTGGCTAAAGCCTTCAAAATAAAATGAGTAGACCTTTATAGGTGGGCAAGATCAAATACGGATCTATGTTGACATTTTTTGCGAAAAAGTTGTTTATTCTAAAAAAATCTCAGAATGCCAAATTACATGGTAAAACCAGTGAGCGGAGCAGTATAGTCGGACTGGGCCGACCATATGATACCCTACACAACTTCCACGAAAATTATATATTCTAAGTTTAGGTCATATTTCGCTATAGTTTCACCCTCTTGACCGACTAGAGGTCAACAAATATTACTAATATCCAGTACAGCCGCCCCTCTAATTACTTGCCCCAGATTCACAACACCATCCTTCTTCGTGGATGGTGTTGTGATGTTCGGTTTATATTTGTGGCCTATAGATCGACTCGAAAAAAAAAACAAAAAAAAAAATAAGTTTTCGGCCCACTTCATCCCGAAAGTGTTATCTGATCATAACCGACAATTATAGGCGTTGCCCTTGACCATAACTGGAACCTCATGGAAAATTTCAAAGCGATCAGTGCTATATTTCCGCCCTCTAGTGTGGTAATGGGTTACTAAATAATATCTGAATGCGTAAGCACCTGTAAATATTTAAGTGTAACTCCCACATCCGAGTACATACGCCTATATAATTGGTATCAATGTAAAGGTCAACCACTCCTCTTGAATATACTATCAACTTCTCGGGTCTATATCCTTCTGGAGCAATTATATACGCCATAGAACAAAATTTTTGTCATTTTTCACACAAAAGTCAGGGTCCATTTGACCCGCTAAATATTGACCGATCTTTATATATCCTGACAACATAGTTGTGTAGGGTATAAATAGCTACAAAACATGGTACCGTGGTCCGATATATTTTTCAAGACCAAACATCCTAGCAGTAGCATAATTGTATGTGAAATTGGAAATTTCAGGTATAAATTTAATTATGTTATTTTTTTTTTTTTTTTTTTTGTTTTGCAATATTGCCCTTATACTCTCATTAGTAATAAGGCTGAATGCAATAGATGGACACTATCGTTAAAAGTAATGATTTAATTATTTTTCTTTAAACAATAATGAATGAACATATTACATATATTTTTCTATTTTCAGGTCCATTCACTTCATACATTTAAGGTAAGTTCAATTTTTTTTTATTTGAAAATCAGTATTCCATATTTTAAACCAATTTATGTATTTCTTTTGCTATATATTCTATATAAAACCCATCCTTTTAATTCCACCCTCCTTATTTTGGAATTTCGTACACAGCTATCCTGTGTACAGTTGTGCAACAGACGCTTCTACTATAAGGCATTCGACAAGTGTCTACCCACCCGTCCATTACGACAACCCACCGACCAAATTGACCCTCATCATTACTTTCATCATCGACTGGTGTCTCGTCGCTGCCACAGATGCTGGCAGTAATCACGTCATAGTTTCTGGGCTATTATGTGAAATCTATATTTTTAGCATAGCATGAATTTAGGGTTATCACTAACTTATAAGGATTTATGGACCTTTATGAGTTCTTCTTGCACTCGCCCTCCACTTCCCGGTCATAATGTAAAAGGGTGGTGGGCTGGCTGCTGTGGCAACATTATCCTTTTGCATCTTTTAATTTAGTTAGCCACGAAGACTTGCCATGCTTATTGACTGGTTGTTGGGTTGACTGACTGACAGACTGACCTTTTTTCCATGGCGTATGATCTTCGTAATGAAATTAATAACCATGACAATGACAATCGCCAAATGAACGCAACAAATCATATTAATTTCTTCTAATATTTCAAGAATAGAAAAATGACGCGCTGGAGTAATGGGATTAAGTTGGAAAATTGGCAAAAGTTGTAACTTTTGATTTTAGGGGAATGAGCAAATACGTTGATCATTAGGCGAATAATTATGACAATTACTGAGAAAATATTGCGTAATTTATCATCGAGGTGTCATTGCAGCAGATGTACAGAATATTGTTCCAAGGACTATCACAGCTATAGGCGTGGATTTTTTAAAGAATATTTTTCCAAGGACTATCACAGCTATAGGCGTGGATTTTTTTGAAGAATATTTTTCCAAGGACTATCACAGCTATAGGCGTGGATTTTTTTGAAGAATATTTTTCCAAGGACTATCACAGCTATAGGCGTGGATTTTTTTGAAGAATATTTTTCCAAGGACTATCACAGCTATAGGCGTGTCTTCACTTCCAATTGACATTTCTAACATGGTAGTGTATATATGCTATAGTCATTGTACCCTATAAAATTAAACAAATATTGAATAATTTATTACCAACTGTATTCCGTTTTCACTTTCGAATCTCTTTAATAGTAACTATTCGCATCGATACATTAGTTTAATGAACTTTCCCTTCGAATATTTTTTCCTCCAAAAATATCAACCCTTTTTTAACACCCGAAACATTTACATTTGCAATCTTTGAATAATTTATTGTTATTATTGTCGTTTGCTGTCGCAATAAATGGATAAAAATCCCCAATAATCAAACTAAAACGCACTGCAAATGATGATGACAATTGTCAATAACAAATTTGGTCGTCGCCAGTGTTTAAATGGGAAATAGCACACATGTGACGAAAGTACTTTCTAATACATTTTAAATGTTCACATATCCGTTCCATGTTGTTTTCTTTTCGCCAAAACCAGACACAATAACAACATTGTAAGCAGTAAAAAACGAAGGTTGGAGTATTTTTTGTTGTAAGCTAGTCCATAAGAATAACAAACTACAAATTGCATCTATAAAATTTTATCACCTCATAAAGGAAATGAATTCTTATCCTCAATGTATGTGTAGGAAAAAAAGGAAGATTTTTTGCAAGAAAAAATGGCAAACACTGTCTATTTTTTTATTTTTATGAAAACATTAGATGATTTCAAAAATAAATATTACGGGCGTTAGTGACAACCGTTCGAAATGGGTTTGATAACGATTATGATGTATTTTTTATGGTATGTTTGATGATTATTTTATTCTTTATTTTTCGATTTTTATATACAGATACAAAGTAAAATTAGCTGAAAGAAATTACATGTTTATTGGTGAATATATTTAGATTCATCAGGATAATTAGAAAATGTTATTATCGTTGATTTTTTCTAATTTATTGTTTTTGAGAAAAATTATTTTTAGGCGCACTTAAGGTTGTATAATTATATATGTTTAGTGTTAATGGAATATACAGATTGTCTTTTCTGCGCCATTGAATCGGATGAAAATTTATTTTGGAACTACATATATTTGAACCAATTTAAAGAAATGTTGGAACCCGTGTTGCCAATTTAGCACTTTTAGTGCTAGATTTAGCACTTTTGAATCTCGTTTAGCACCAAAAGAAATTGATCTAGCACCTAGCACATTTTTTAGCATTTTTATTTATTTATTTTTTTTGGAATTAGTTACAATTTTGGGTATTATTTCGATTTCAAATTGACACATTAAAATGTCCCTATGTTTCACACTATGATTTTAATGTTCAATGTTAAAAAAGTGCCAGTACATTTGTAAATATGTATTAAAGTTCGGACGGTCAGAACTGTTTGTACCCTGCACCATGGTCGGGTACTTCATACGCTTACTAAGCATCGCCTGCTAGTAGGTTGTTTATTAGGTAAAATGAAAAACCAAATTAAGAGCGAAATAAAATCCTGGACCTAAATCGGAAAGGAGAAATGAGTTCTTTATTCATCGGGAATCCCGAATACCAAATTGTAGCCATTTCAGAGTACCGAAAATGAGTCGCGTCCCACTTTATAATGGGGTTATGTCAAAAGATGGACCTACACTTCGTCGGGAAAAGGTTCAAATCCTTAAAGGACACAAATAGGATAGAATCTTCAAACGGGGAATACGTCCAAACAGAGACCTATGTAGAAAATTTTCCGCATAAACATATCCTACCTTTCGAGAACACAGATAATGCGTCTAAATCCTTCCACATAAAGATGGTAGAGCAGTACTTCAATATGAGTACATGTGCCTTGACAATTTCTGCATATATCCCATTCTCCGAAACTCCACAAAAAATTAAAAGTTTCAAATTATAGTCAATTTGATGAAAAACTTGGTCGAGTCGTATCATATTTAGGGGAACCCCCATTCTCGGTTTAAAAAAATATTTTGTATTTTGATTTAATTCGAATCTACAAGAATGTCCATATGAAATTTCAAGTGAAAATCTCAACAACTCTTGAAGATATAGCCGATTTATTGTGCTAGCATTAAGTGGCGGCAAGAGGGCTTCTCAAACTTTAAACGCATTTTTCACCAAACAGCGTTTTTGCGAATGGCGGGTGTATAGCTATCGTATGAACTAGGATAAATCCAATCGGTCAAGATCTTCCTTAACGTTGTTTGTGGTAAAAAAATAGGCGATTTTTCAAAAATATTTTTTTAAAGGTCCGTCAATTTGTTGATTTTTGAGCAATGCCAATAATCCTAGTTCATACGACAACAACATCAAAACAATAACAAAAAAATTGTAAATCATTTTTTTCTTTAAACCTTCAAACATATATCCGGCCCATTGAAAACCTTGAAAATTTAAAATCGGGAATGGGGATGGGGGATGTTCCCTTAAAGTCAATTCTTCTAATTTCTCTTATATAACTTTTAGCACTTTTATTTTTGAGATTTTCCGAAAATTTAATATCTGATAAACCGGGCCATTGTAAAAAAGTGTCCGTCTGTGATGTCGACAGGTAAATACCCTCAGCCTATGGTCTGCGGAGATCTTTGAAAATACACACAGATTTTATTATTCGCTTTAAATTAAATTTACAGTTTTAGAAAACATTGAACCTTTGTGGGGGAGGAGTGAACCAATTGGTCCCATTTTCGGACTTGATATATGTTCGCTAATGATAATAGGTTGTGCAAAGTATGGTTCAAATCGAACATTCCTTTTTCCTGATATTGTATTTATAAATACAAATGTTGACCATTTGTGTAGGAAGTACCAGAAGAAGTGAACCAATAGGTCCCAACTTCGGACTTGATCAAAGCTTGGTAAAAATAATAGGTTATGCAAAGTTTGGTTTAAATCGGATTTTCCATTCGCCATATATATCATTTGTAGGGGACGTGCCACAAGGACTTGATTTTGGTTAGGTAAAGATAATAGATTGTACAAAGTTTGGTTAAAATCGGATAGTCCGTATACATGATATTAAAAAATTAATAAAATTGTGAAATTTTGACCATTTTGTGGTCAGGAGTGGGCTGAACTTTAATTAAGTTTGGAATGTGCATGATTTAAATCAAATTGGTTACTCCTTTCGAGAGTTATCGTTCAAACCCGTTGGCCAGGCAGACAGACGGACGGACATTAGTAAATCGACTCCATATTTTCATATTGCCCCATACTCAAGGGGTCTTAAACCAATATTTCATTAGCCATAAGACTAAGGGTATAATTATTTAGGGTGCAGGTTGAGTGGGAGCCTAAAGGAAAGGTCTAAGGGAGTACTTTCTGAATATGAATATTTTCTCAAAAACAATAGGGTGACCTTAGTCAAATTTAGTTCATGTCGGTCATTAATTTATATTTGTTCACAATACCATGTAGCCCCAATATAATCCTTGGGTAACAAACTTCACATAAATTTTCAATATAAGTCCATTGATATATACACTTATATTAGCTTAAAGACTGTTACTGCTAATATTTATTTTCAATATCAACATTTTGTTGCCTTTAAGCTATTGGATAAATTAAAAAAACAAAAAACTTCGAATGGGCAGACAAATAAATAACTTTCAATCTATCAAAACCACAACAAACCATTTTGCGTCATGTGAAGTTCGAAAATTGTACAAAAAACTAAATATTACTATGGTTATTAAACTATACCCAATAAGTACCCTCTAATAACAACTTCAAACACAACTTAAACAAATATGACAATTTGTAAATGGGGCGGAGAAGCTGTACAAAAACTGCTATAATTGTAACAATAAATTACCAAAAACTTCAACAATAAATCTTGAGAGCAAAACAAAAAATGTGAACCGAAAAACAGAAAGTCCTGTAATAACCTCTTTTGTTACAAAGGCTTGCCAGGGCAAACAAACAGGACATGGACAACACAGTTTGATGATTGGTTTGTGGTTTTGTTTGATTTTCGTTTTCATGCTGACTGACATATTGAAGTGGTCAATAGCCATTGTTGTTGACATTTGTCAACACACACAGTCAAATAATAAAAAGGGATATGAATCAAATCACAACTACCCACACATACCGAGAGAAAAAAACCACAATTCATATATTTTGGAAAAAATAATTTGTCAACAGAGAAATAACAAAACCATAACAAAGATCTGAAAGGAGGTGGAGAAAGGTAAAATATAAAAGAAAACTTGTATCGATTTAAGGAAACACATGCTAAAAATTAATTGATTAATACAACTATGTCAATTGTAGTTTCTAAAGCATTTTGTCCAACACACTGCTCGATGGGGCTTGTTTCCTTCTTAAATTAATGGGTGGTTACTGAGAACTTTGTCTCTAAATAAGAATAAAGATTTCTTTAAAATACAAAAAGGACTTCAATCCAAAAAATCACTGCATGGCTTCCAAACACTAATTTAAAAGGTATGTTGGTCAATTACTATGGAAGTGTGAACATTTCGTGGTACAGTAGTTTGGAAAAAGTAGTTTATTTTATGTTATAAAAACGTTCTTATTGATTTTGGGGAAAAGGGGACTAATATATAAGAGTAAGCCCGAAACTTGAGTTTATATAGTTATATATTCGTAGAAAGATGTTCTACCTAATGAGAATCAAATATATTTTGTTGCAGACAAATTGGTTGGAAAACTTGCCAAAATTTTCCAAACTACCAAATACCCGCTATACCAAAACGGGATATGGGAAATTACAAAAATCTTTTAAATTCCTTGAAGCTGAGGTTTGCAAGGTTATAACTCGCGAAGTATGAACATATTGCATATAATTTAAATTCATTTCTATAAAATGAAGTGTTCTTGTCAAAATCTTAAAATATTGGTAATAAATAATAAGTTGCGTGGAAGCTGTGATGGTGGTAATGTAAAAATATGGGTGAAAATGTGTTGAAGCCAACGAGTTTTTTTGTGTTCCTTCCTGATTTGTGGCTAAACTACACGACGCACGCACATGTGATCAGTGACTAAGTTGCAGAATACCCCATGGACAATATGGTTCTAATGTATGATTTTTCGATATAATCACTGCATCCACCCAAAATGGATGCTGACGTTTTGAAGCCGGATTTTCGGTGTTTTTTGAATTTTTCTTATAATTAGGATGCGCATCCAGATAATGGACTAAACTGATTATAAGATTGTAGAACTCGTGATTTTCTCATGTGCTCACCGTAGCTTCTTTGCAATTGGGTTCCAATTTTTTGAGTCTAAAATTAAGAAAGTCCATTCAAATTCCGTGGAACCCCGCGAGATTTTAGTTTTTTTACGTGCCGGATCTAATGAGCCCATCCATGTTCAATTCCGCCCAATAAATCGGCGGATGTAGGTACTTTGAATGTGGGAAAAACTGCAAAAACTTATTTTGACAAATTCGCGTATATAATCGCGGATTCCTTCAAATTGATTTCACATACATACATTATCACATACATTATCATATTCGCGAATCTGTGTGAAAATAGGTCAAAAATATATCGATACGCGAATAATATGCGTGTTTTATCAAATATCGATTGTGGAGGCACATCCACGGTTCTTAACCGATCCTTTTAAAATAGGTATCCTTTTGTGTATTTTCATAGGAGATTACTGAAATCGGATGCGCATAAAAATCGTATGCACGTTGCGCCATTTTTAGTCATTTTTAGGGTTTTTGCATAGTAAAGTGCGGCACACTTTGGCCGCTTAATGCAATCCCGAAAAATGTATAATTATTGGAAGAGATTGATTCGGTTTATACGAAAACCGCATGCGCAACAACTGATTACCACGAGTACGCGAATTCCATGCTTTTCAATATTGGCCATTTGTATGTATTGTAAGTGCAATATATTTAGTCACGTTTAACGACGAAACTCTTATTAGATGAATTTACCGATATTTAACAATCATCTAAAAGAATTTGCAGAAGAAAGCGTCGTATATTTCACGAATTACAACGAATAGGAATTCATTTAATTTATATTTGAAATACAAGATTTAAAACCGCTATAACTTTTGTGCGCATCATCCGAATTTGTGAACGCGAACAGATTTCGAATCAGCATACTTTTCTTAACCTATGCACCAAAAATCATAAATGTGCTCGCAAAAAAAATTTTTCAAATTTTTTTAATGGAATTTTAAAAGAATTTTACAATTTCCCATATATTTCATTTTCAATATCAACCATCTTAGGAGCAATATCAATGTATGAGAACATATTTTATTATCTATTTCAAAGAAGTCATACCGTGAGTTTTATCGAGGTTAAATCGATATCTTCCAATGGGTTTAGATATGTAAGCATGGAATAGGTTAGGTACACCCAAGTAAATTCCTCTGCGGCTTTTTGTTGTCATTGAAATAGATTTATTATAATTAATAGCCTATGCCCGCTACTTTATTGGCGAATGTGGGAATTATTAAAAAAAAAACATTACCGACCATAATTAAAATTTTAGTATCTATATTATCTATTTCAAAAACTACCTCCATACCTTAACATTACACACTAATTCTGACCGCAACAGAACTCTATCTCTATACTAAATTTATTATCATTTATTACCCTTTGTATTCTTGTAATACTTTTTTCTCCAAAAAAATCAATATTTCAAATACAAGAAAAAACACAAATCCAAGTTTTGTATCGGTTAGTATACATATATATAAATTTCCATAATTACCTACATTAACAATTATAACTACGAATGTCCAAAACTTCCCTCTTACCCCAATCTATATATCAATTTTCATGATTGCAACTCTATCTCTTCACATAAGTCCAAAATGAGTCAAATTTATTACAATTTAGTACATATAATTACAAATTTCCATAACTACATACATCATGCAATCCAATGGAAATCTTATTACCGAATTTCAGCATTCTAGCTCTATCGGATCACCCAAAATTTAAATTGTATGTACAAATATGTACAAATTTCCAAAAATTCCACATACCACAATTCTACACTCCGAAAGTAATCTTAATTCCAAATTTCAGGTTTCCAGCTTTGTCGGTTCAGCTTAATCCAAATTGTACCAAATTTAATAAAATTTGGTACCCATAAGTAGAAGTTTCCAAAACTACACTGATGCCCCAATCCTACACTTCAACAGTAATATTAATTCCAAATTCCAGGATTTCAGCTCTATCGGATCATCTAAATCCAGATTTTATAAAATTTACCTACATCATGCAATCCAATAGAAATCATATTTCCCAATTTCAGGATTCCAGACCTGTAGGAATCCAAATTTAGTACCATTTAGTGTACATAAGTACGAATTTCCAAAACTATTTACATACCTCAATTCTACACACCAACGGTAATATTACTTTTAAATACTATATTCCAGCAAAATCAAATTTGTATCAAATTTAGTCCCTTTCGCACACTAAAGTACAAATTTTCAAAACTACCTACAATCCTGCACCCTATCAGGTATAATAACTCCAAATTTCCGGATTCTAACTCTGTCGGTTCTTACAAAATTCTAATTGTATCAAAGTACACATAAAACTACCTATATACCTCAATTCTACACCCGAACAGTAATATTAATTTAAAAACTTTACATTCCAGCTCTAAATTCGATATCTTCCAATATACAAATATGGTACATTTTAGTACTTTTCGTATACTTTTAGTTCGAATGCCCAAAAACTCTTTTGTACATCTATTCTATACTCGTGTTTTCTTGATTAACTGTAGATTTACCAGCAATAAATTCGTACACCATAACTCAATAACATGGCCTATGTCGATTTTGTCCTTAATATATTTGGTATGATAATTTATTACCTCCAAACTACTGTGCACTCTAGTATTGCTACCGTTTTCATCACATACACATCTCGGTGATTTGTCATTTTCTTCTTCTTACCATTGTCTGCGGTAATAGTTTGAAATTGTATGGTTTTCAAAACAAAAATAAATGTTCATCCGTATGTCCATCATGCCGTCAACGGGCAGCATTCATTCACTGAAGCATCCATTCATGCAGCATTGTCCACACTAAATTGGTCATGTGTCCATTTATTTATTGAACCTTTGTTTTGTTTTGTCCGCTTTTCAATATTTCCTTGGGTGGCAAACCCACATCACACTCTCACTCATTCACATCCACACATCCTATTGATCTCATTTTTCCATTTCTTGTGGACAATTGATTGTTGATAGGTTGTTGCTTATTATTTGTGTCCACCACCACCATCACCACCGCCATGGGATAGTTGTTGTTATGATGAAAAATGTATTTAGTCTGTGGAAGGAAATATGGTTTCTTATAGAAGCTAACCACAATCGAGAGTTATACTAAAAGTGATTTTACTTTTAGTATATTTTTATTATAGTCCCGATGTATAGGTCCCGCTACATTTTCAATATTTGTATGGTTCTAAGCAAATTCTTCAACTAAAGTTGGCATTCCTAGTTCTTGGTTGGTAAAAAATTAATCGGAGAAAATCATTTCAAGACCTCACATAAAATATCCAACACCATTTTCGATTTTTAATGGTTTAAGACGCATTTTCAATCGAATTAGCTTGAATTCAGTATTCTATGAGAGCGAAAACGTCAATGTAGACTATTTTGATATAGCCCCAACACACAGTGGGAAAAATACCGATCTAGCGCGCAGAAAATCAAAAAATGAAGTTGAAGGAAACTTTATAACATTAATGCAGTTTTAAAGTAGAGTGTTGAGAGTACTTAAGTCCGTATAAAATAATCCGAATTAATAAGCTAGAACGGAATAACGGTACATTTAAAATAGAAAATTTTTCCAATGTTAACGAGGGTCGAATCAACCATAACCTCAAGTTAACAAATTTGTATTTATTGTCCAAATATTCACCTCGAGAAAACAAGATTTGGAAAATAAGACAGAGCTTGAATATGGAACTCTTGAACTATAATCGGTCAAGAGGGTGCAAATATGGCGAAATATTGTCCAGGCTTAGACTATATAGAACCGCAGAAAGTAAGATTTTCGTGGAAGTTGTGTAGGGTATCACATGGTCGGCCCCGTCTGACTATACTGCTCCACTCACTGGTTCTAATATATATATAAACACCAGTAAGGGAAGTAGTAAAGTCGGACGGGACCGACTATATGATACCCTTCACCACTATGGGTATATTAAACAGGACTATTAGCATGAAATTGGATGAAATAAAATATGTGATATTTATTTAAATGTGAATCTACCTAGATCTATCCATAAAGTATGTAAATGGACTTCAAACAAATATAAATAGGTCATCCGTAGGGATATGTCTGTACTTCTAGAAGACGCAACTATATAATTTTATTCTCAATTTTGTACGATGTGCAAACTTTGATGTCAATCTGTCTAACATGAGGAGTTTGATGCCCAATTTACTTGAAATCGGGCGAAAATATATATGGTGCGTCAATTACTTAAAATTTATCTATAATAAAAGGGGCTATATCTATCTAAATCTGGACCGATTTTCACGAAACTTGGCAGACATCATTCTAGACCTAAATGATAAGGCTGTAACTAATTTCGTGCAAATCGAAAGATATATAGGGACTTTGGGCTCCATTTACATGAAATCGGACGAAACTATATATGGGAGCTATATCTAAATCTGGACCGATTTTCTCGAAACTTGGCAGACATCACTCTAGGCTTAATTCAGTACGTTATGTCAAAATTCGTGTAAATCGAAAGATATATGGGGACTTTGGGGCACCATTTACATGAAATCGGACGGAACTTTATATGGGAGCTATATCTAAATCTAAACCGATTTTCTCGAAACTTGGCAGACATCACTCTAGGCTTAATTCAGAACGTTATGCCAAATTTCGTGCAAATCAAAAGATATATAGGTACTTTGGGGCACCATTTACATGAAATCGAACGAAACTATATATGGGAGCTATATCTAAATCTAATCGGTCAAGAGGGTGCAAATATGGCGAAATATTGTCCAGGCTTAGACTATATAGAACCGCAGAAAGTAAGATTTTCGTGGAAGTTGTGTAGGGTATCACATGGTCGGCCCCGTCTGACTATACTGCTCCACTCACTGGTTCTAATATATATATAAACACCAGTAAGGGAAGTAGTAAAGTCGGACGGGACCGACTATATGATACCCTTCACCACTATGGGTATATTAAACAGGACTATTAGCATGAAATTGGATGAAATAAAATATGTGATATTTATTTAAATGTGAATCTACCTAGATCTATCCATAAAGTATGTAAATGGACTTCAAACAAATATAAATAGGTCATCCGTAGGGATATGTCTGTACTTCTAGAAGACGCAACTATATAATTTTATTCTCAATTTTGTACGATGTGCAAACTTTGATGTCAATCTGTCTAACATGAGGAGTTTGATGCCCAATTTACTTAAAATCGGGCGAAAATATATATGGTGCGTCAATTACTTAAAATCTATCTATAATAAAAGGGGCTATATCTATCTAAATCTGGACCGATTTTCACGAAACTTGGCAGACATCATTCTAGACCTAAATGATAAGGCTGTAACTAATTTCGTGCAAATCGAAAGATATATAGGGACTTTGGGCTCCATTTACATGAAATCGGACGAAACTATATATGGGAGATATATCAAAATCAGGACCGATTATCATGAAACTTGGCAGACATCATTCTAGGTTCAATTATGTACGTTATGCCAAATTTCGTGCAAATCGAAGGATATATAGGGACTTTGGTGCACCATTTACATGAAATCGGACGAAACTATATATGCGAGCTATATCTAAATCTGGACTGATTTTCTCGAAAGTTGGCAGACATCATTCTAGGCTCAATTCAGTACATTATGCCAAATTTCGTGCAAATCGAAAGATATATAGGGACTTTGGGGCACCATTCACATGAAATCGGACGAAACTATATATGGGAGCTATATCTAAATCTGGACCGATTTTCTCGAAACTTGGCAAACATCACTCTAGGCTTAATTCAGTACGTTATGTCAAAATTCGTGTAAATCGAAAGATATATGGGGACTTTGGGGCACCATTTACATGAAATCGGACGGAACTATATATGGGAGCTATATCTAAATCTAAACCGATTTTCTCGAAACTTGGCAGACATCACTATAGGCTTAATTCAGTACGTTATGCCAAATTTCGTGCAAATCGAAAGATATATAGGGACTTTGGGGCACCATTTACATGAAATCGGACGAAACTATATATGGGAGCTATATATAAATCTTGACCGATTTTCTCGAAACTTGGCAGACATCACTCTAGGCTTAATTCAGAACGTTATGCCAAATTTCGTGCAAATCAAAAGATATATAGGTACTTTGGGGCACCATTTACATGAAATCGAACGAAACTATATATGGGAGCTATATCTAAATCTGGACCGATTTTTACGAAACTTGGCAGACATCATTCTAGACTTAAATGATTAGGCTGTACCAAATTTCGTGCAAATCGAAAGATATATAGGGACCGTTTACATTAAATCGGTTAAATATATATATGGGAGCTATATCTAAATCTGAACCGATTTTTCCCAATTTCAATAGGGTTCGTCCTTGGGCCGAATAAGTGACCTATGTC
>NW_026874803.1:0-16705 GCF_032173495.1 Musca vetustissima
ATATTTTTTCAATAGCCAAACATAGGCGTCGATTTTTTAAAAATAATTTTTCCTGGATTTAAAAAAATTTAAGTTCTAAAATAGGCGTGGATTTTTAAAAAATATTTTTCAAGACCCAAAAATTGGTGTGGATTTTTTAAAATATTTTTCAAGACCCAAAAATTGGCGTGGATTTTTTAAAAATATTTTTCAAGACCCAAAAATTGGCGTGGATTTTTTAAAAATATTTTTTCAAGACCCAAAAATTGGCGGGGTTTTTTTAAAAATATTTTTCAAGACCCAAAAATTGGCGTGGATTTTTTTAAAATATTTTTCAAGACCCAAAAATTGGCGTGGATTTTTTAAAAATATTTTTTCAAGACCCAAAAATTGGCGTGGAGTTTTTAAAAATATTTTTTCAAGACCCAAAAATTGGCGTGGATTTTTTAAAAATATTTTTTGCAAGAGTTAAACGTAGTCGTGTTTTTTATTAGCAATATTTTTCAGTGATCATACTGTCATAAGCGTGGATTTCTATAAAACATTTTTTCAAGCTTATCATAGGCGTGAATTGTTTAGAAATATATTTTCAGGATCTGTTATAGCCTATTAAGAGCCTTCTACAGAGCCCTCTAATAAGCTCAATTATAGAAAGAAGGTTTTTAAAGGCCTTGAATAGATAAACCAACTTTTTGAGGTTAATATCCTAACTATAATTTCAATGGTATTGCATACTTTTAGGCGGCTTTAGTAATATTTCCACTGGGTAACTCAAAATTGAATAATTTCAAATATTTAATTCTGGATTTCCCCAAAACATTTCCCTCCATGCCATTAAAACTCTTCTCCCCAAGCAGATCCATGTATGCATATTCCAACCATATTCCCCTGATGTTCTGGGAATATAATCCCACACATATTATACTGATGGCAATATAGGATGAATAAATAAGTGAAAACTCTTAAATATGACCTTTTCGTGTTCTATTGGTGACATGGTGTTCCAAAGTCATTTGTCGGATAGTTATGACAATATATCCTGCCTGGGGATGGTGGAGGGAATCTTAGAAATGGTAGAATATTTTCATGTACTTGTACAGTAGTCGTCGTAGTAGTAATAAACGACACACTGGAGACATTGACATCAGTAACAAGTGCAACAACAACAACGGAAGAACGAGCGAGCGAACAACAAAGCCTTACTGCCAGTAATGGCAATAGAAATGGTACAACAAAACAAGCCAAAGGAGTAGATGATGGCCACCCGCTGTTGGTTTGGATGATTGTATCAATAAATGTATAACGATTTCGGAGAGAGTATGAGTGTGTGAGTGAGTTGTAAATGCCCTATACTTTAGAGTTGATAACATTTCTGCATAATGTTTGTCATTTAGCAACATTTAATGCAAAAGTTATGCTACAAAATGCCAGCACCAAAGGAAGTGCATTAAACTTAATGACATTCAGTGCCAGAGCAACAACAACAACATCAACTGACATACACAATGACAATGAGGACAACAGCAGCGGTAACAACAATAACTACTTTCCGCAGCAAATAGTATGGCAGTCATACACACATAGCAAATGACACCGGCAGCAACAACAACAACGCCAACAACAATGGTACGCCAACAGCAAATGAAAAGGGGCCCAGTGACTGCAAAAATCGACTTTTGTTTGTTTTTCAAACCAATCCAAGTGGTGTTGAGCTAAACTTAGCGTTCCTTTTTTGTTTGCTCCCTCCAATTGATGTTAACAAACACAAACACACTGTTACCTCCTTCGAGGCGTTGGCAATTCAATTTAACTAAAAATTGTCCAAAGTGCCACTTCCGTTTTGAGTGGCACACACACACAACCAAAACCAAATAATCAAGCGGCCATGGAAGGCGTCAACGGGAAGAAAAACAACAGTGACAATGAGACAAAAAACTATCAGTTGATATCCTGTTGCAACTATTATCCACCAACATTACTGTCCCCATCTCCACCCCTTCAGTCGTCCATCGATCTGCAACACCGGAATTGAAAGGGGGAAAACACACAAATGAAAACTAATATGGAAAAATAACACCGTATTGTTGCTGAACAACGAAGCAGAAGCAATTTTATTAAATGGCATCGTTTTACAACAATCCAAAGAGACAGAGAACGAGATGGAGAGGGAGGGAGGGAACTCGAGCGAGTTAGTCAGTAAGTGAACAGAAGGATAACATAACAATTATAAATGGTAATTAAGTTTGGATAATAACTGAATACATTGTCATGCTATAATATCCTGTAGGTTCAATACAGAAATGGACAACATGATTTAATATTTTTTTAATATTGGAGCTAGATAGATATTTTAGGCCCAAAATTAAGGCGAGTTCCGAGTGACATAGGGAGGGTACTCTCACCTCTGCTCGATCTCTTTTCCATATGTAAGAGCTAGGGATTGCAACAACATATTGTGTATTGGCGGTTCTGCCCAAATTAAGCAAGGTGCAGATATATACAGTGCTGCTTATTTCTAAAGTCTCTGGAAGCCCTCTTCATGCTGCTTCGAATGTGATCATAAATATCCTACTGTGTACACGCACTTGTCACATAAGTCTGTGTCGTGATATATCATTAAAGAAAGATAACTTGAGAGATTAAAAGAGCCCATCTACCTCAACTTCGAGGATTTTTTAAATACTCATCCCTAACAGAGAGCCCTGGACTAGCGAGTGCAAGTGAACTACCTCCAGATGATCTGTCAATATATATTGACGGAGGTATATTTAATCCATTTTTCAAACGGATATACTAGGATCGGTGGCTATATATGTCGATTGTAAAGAGGCTGAGTTTGATCGACTTTGTTGCGTTGCGGTCATTGTGATATATAAGGGGATGAATTAGATGACATGGTTGCACAAGGTGGCTCGAGGCTACTGTTAGACCACCTCTAAGCAAATAAATTGAAAGACCACATACAAACCATTCCGAGAAAGCTAGAACTAGACCTTTAGATTACTAGTAGCTCTCGTATACGATTGTTAGGCAAACAAAGGGTAATCAACTCATCAGAGGGTTTTAAAGATACTAAAAAAATTAATGACTTGATTACCCTGAGATAGACCCTTGAAAACATATTTTTAAACAATCTAAGCATATGTTAGACCCGTGAATATTATTTTAAAAACCCCATGTCTATATTACTCTAGAATAAATATTTATCAGAAATATTTTTAAATATTCAGGCTCCCTTGATTTCTTAAAAATTGTTTTAAATATTCAGACCCATTTTACATTATTGAAAAAATGTTTTTAAAAATTCGGGCTCATTTCATACCCTTGAGGTACCCTTTATTTGCTCCAACAAATATTTTTTAAGATTAAGTCTCATTTCATATCCTTGAAAAATAATTTTTTTCTCATTTCATATTCTAAAAAAATATTTTTATAAATTCAGCCTCACTTTATATCTTCGAAAAACATTTTTTGAAAATTCAATCTTATCTTATATCTTGAAAAAATATCCTATTAAAATCCAGATTAATTGTATACCCTTGAAAAAGTAATTTTAAAAATTTAGGTTCACTTTATATCTTTGAAAAAAAAAAAATATTTTTAACCAGTGAGCTGAGCAGTATAGTCGGACGGGGAAGATCCCCTTCCACGCGGGTTGTGTTGTAATGTTCGGCTTTCAATTTTGGCCTATAGATAGACTCGAAAAAATAAGGTTTCGGTCCACTTCATCCCAATATTATTATCAGATCATCACCGAAAATTATATGCGTTGTCCTTGACTATACTTAGATCCGCCATCTAGTGTGATAATGGGTTACTGAATAATATCAGAATACATAAGCACCTGTAAATATTTACGTGTAACTCCCACATCTGAGTACATACGACAATATAATTGGTATCAAATTAAAGGTCAACCACTCCTCTTGGATATACTATGCACTTCACGGGTCTATGTCCTTCAGGAGTAAATATATACGCCAAAGGACACAAATTTTGTAATTTCTCACAAAAAAGCCAGGGGCCATTTGATCGGCTAATTATTGACGGATCTTTATCAAAACAAGCTTGCATATTCTTGGCCCCCCTTCTCCATGTAAATAATCCAACCAAAAAATCAGAAAAAAATAAAGTTTTTGGTCCATTTCATCCCCAAAATATTATACAATAGGGGTCTTTATTGACCAGAACCCATCTTGCATGCAAAATTTCGTGAAGATTGTTCCAGAACTGTGGCCTGTATCGTGTTTACAAATTATAATGGACAGACGGACGGACACACATGTCTAGATCGTCTCAGCTAGTCGAGATATGACGATCGGTATACTTAGGACCAATGTTTCGCGGCGTTACTAACTCTTGGGGCTGCACAAAGCTATAATACAAAATCCACGACAATGTTAAAATATATTTTGAAAATATATTTTAAAAAATCCTCGCATAAGTAGGATCCTTGAAAAGCCTTTGAAAAAGTATTGTTTAAAAAATTCACGCCAATAATAGACTCTTAAACAAAAATATTTTCGACGAATCCACGCCTATGTTAGACCTTTGAAAAAATATTTTCGACGCCACGCCTATATTAGACCATTATAAAATATTTTCGACGAATCTACGCCTATGTTAGATCCTAGAAAATTATTTGTAAAAGAATTCACGCCTATGTTAGATCCTTGAAGAAATATTTTTGAAAAATCCACGCCTATGTTAGATCCCTGAAGAAATTATATTCCATGCCTTTATTATACGCTTTAAAAATATTTATAAGAAATCCACTTCTGTATCACACTCCTTACAAATATTTTTTAAAATTAGACCCTTGAATATTATTTTTAAAATATCCTGCGGTTCGCACCTTTCATATGTGTGATGATCCAGAATATAGCGGTTTTTGTCTCAAATATAATCTCGAACTAATAATGCCATCCCGCCATTAACTTCTTCGAGATTGTTATAATAGAACAAGTAAAGTAGTCAAATCAAATGAACACTGAAGTGAGCAGTGAAAGAAAGCTAGCGAGAATGAACAAACAAAAAAACAAACGTCGCAAATGCAATTCTAAAGTAATTGTCAGAAAACTAAATCTACAATGACCTGTTACGTAGTTTTAACATCTAGTTTGGCTTCAACAGGATTATAGAGTGAAAACAAAAACAACTATCATATACCCTCCTACTTCCCAACACGAGCATAAGGAAGGAAATATTATAGTATGAGTGGGTGTGTGTGCTTGTATGTGCGACAGATTGTTATGAACACAAACAGGAAACGGAAATAACTGGTGGGGTTATGGTTTTAGTTTTTCTCGTTTTGCAACTTTATTATTGTTGTTTCTTTTTTTACATATTTTGTTGTACAAATGGCAACATTGCTTTGTGCTGACAAAAAACGCAAATGAAAGAAAACACCAATGGAGGAGATATTTGAATCAACAGAGAATACTAACCAGCAAGCACACATACACACACTCATACATACAAACACACATTTATGTATATACATATGCTTTTTGAAAAACATAAAGACCAAGTGTCAATTTCCGTTGGTGTCGGTGCAAAATTTGTATGAATAATTTATTATTGGATATTAAAAGAAAATCCTGGATATTATCCCCCACAGAATTTCCGGCTACCCTGTTGCCACAAATGCCTTCTGCTTCGCGTCTCCCCTCCCCCGACGAATTATTGCTGTTGAACTGTTTTTGACATCAAATATTAAAGCCCGGGAAATTTCTCGACAAAAAAAAAAATGAGAGCGTCAAAAAAATCTCCCCCAAGACAATCTATGTCAATAGCATATTTCTAGCATTGTGACCTTTAAAGAGATTTTGCTGCCAAAGCCATCGTCATCATCAGTCTTTCATCAAAAGGTCAAGCAATGTAAAGCCATGCCAAATCTTTGGCATATACCATTTCCAGGGCCAAGTTTCTATTCTTTTGTAGAACAGTTTAGGGTCAGTTTTTACTTTTTTTTCCATCTGTGTGTGTGAGTGTTTTCCTCCCGGATCAGTCAGTCGTCAACAAAAGAAATTATCGGAAAATAAGCAGGCAATCATCTGCATTATCAAGAATTAATGAGTTAGATGTTTGGTTGCTCCATTTCTTCGTTTATTTTTTTCTATTTCTTCGACTTTCGAAGTTTCCTTGTGATTAAAGCGATTCCTTTCTTTCTCTCATGCCTTATTTGTTTCCTTTGTTGTCGTGATTTTCCCTTCTTTTGTATTTTTCCACAGAAAAAAGACACTAACACCAACAGAAAGCGTGGAGTAGAACTTTTTGTTGTCACCGGATTATTAGTTAAAGTGTCAATGAAAGGGATTTCTTATTCAGCTGTCCTCCTATTTTTCTTTTACTATTTTTTTTGTCTTAAAAAAAGGATGGGAAGACAATCCTAAAAGGATGTCCATATCCTTTAGTTATTCATTGAAGTATGAATATTGAAAAGGTAGCAATGAAAAAATGGGGGAGAAAATCGTTTTTTTCCAACAGGAGGTTCTATTTAAAAATTCACGAAGTTTTTAATTCTCATAAATGAAGTGCTCGCGGAATATTCAGAATTAATATTATAATGGGTGGTTTGAGCAAAGCAGCTTAGATTTGGACCCTTAAAAACTATATTTTAAAAATCTGCGCCATTGTTGGACCCTTAAAAAATATATTTTAAAAATCTACGACATTGTTCGACCGTTAAAAATCTTTAGAAATCTACGCCATTGTTGGACGCCATTGTTGGACCCAAATACTTATTTTTTGTCGTTTTTTAAGGTCGCTCCCGATACCTCAATTATGGCCCGAACATCGCAGAATTTTACATGGAGAAGGGGATCGACTCATGCCTGTTTTGTAAAAGATCGATCAATATTTAGCGGGTCAAATGAACCCTGACTTTTGTGTGAAAATTACAAAATTTGTATTCTATTGTGTATATATCAGGCTCGGGCATTTCCCTTCTTTTGTATAACAAATTTGCGTTGCGTTGTCGCTGTGTGTGTGCGTCAATGGGTTTTCAGTTTGTTTCAGTTGATTGTGCATGAGAGTATGCTGTTATTTATTTTGGCGGGAGAGCACGCGTGCGAGGTTTTGCCTGATGTGGGTATATATTTACCCCTGAAGGATATAGAACCGGGAAGTTGTTAGTATATCCAAAAGGAGTGGTTGGCATTAAAATTGATACCAATTATATTGGATGTGGGAGTTATACTTAAATATGTACAGGTGCTTACGAATTCATATACTTATAATTTAGTAACACATTAGAGGGCGGTAATATAGCGCCTATAATTTTTGGCGACGATCATATAATAATTTTGGGATGAAGTTGACCGAAAACTTATTTTTTTGTGTTTTTTTCGAGTCATCTATAGGCCACAATTGAAAGCCAAATATCACAACACAAGCCACGGTGAAGGGAATCTGAACAGGTAATGGAAGGGCTGTACTAAATATTAGTAATATTTGTAAACCTCTAGTCGGTCAAGAGATTTGCACGCGAAATATTGTCCGTGCTCAGAATATAGAATCACATAAAGTTAGATTTTCGTGGAAATTGTGTAGGGTATCATACAGTCGGTCCCGTCCGACTATACTGCTCCGCTCACTGGTTGATCCTTAAAAAATATTCTTAAAAAACGTCACGCTTATAGCTCTGCCTGACCTTAAAAATTATTATTTAAAATCTGATAACATGTAACCACATTTCCATGCGGTTTTCCCCACAAAAACATTCTCTTCAATCCAATCAATCACACACATTCACTCATCAAATGAAGACATACATGTATATTCGAACACATGCCACTTTTATAAATCAAAAGACTATTAATTTCCAAAGCTTTAACTAATTTATTAATAGGATAAAGAATTAATTCTCAATAAAATACGTTTTAATTTAAATTATTCACCAAAATCTCACTGTCCGTATGTCTGTCGGCGAAAATTATTTGCACTTAATATAACTATAAACTGGATAAGTCTCGGGCTCAACACACATACTCTTGCACACACACAAATTAAATGCCAACATTATTAGATTCAATTAAAAACACTTAACACTCAATTAATGGCAAATGAACGAACGGACGAACGACCATACGAACAAATCCTGCCATAATTCGCTTAATGCCTTTTCATAAATAATTATATATTCAACGATCAAATAACATTGATAATAATAATGAAATGTTGTAGCTATGCCGTAGCTATGTGAAAAATGCCACAACATTTTGCGCAAAAATGTGTATTAATAAATTTGTGTTTTGTTGTTGTCGTTTTGTTATTCGAAACGGGGATACACCCAGTTGTATTTGCTAGTAGCCACCCATATATTCTATGTATATATAATGTCGGATAGGCAGAAGGGACCCATTAGCTGAGCTATCTATACTGTATAAGATTCTAATGACTAACATCGGCATTAATTTCAATGCATTAAGGAATAGGAATGGGTGGAGATAGCGCCATCTAGGATAAAATGGCAAAAAAACACTTCAAAAACTAGGACCTGAACCATTTCTCGAATTATAATGAGACATTACTTATAGGCAACGATAGATGGCAGTCCCATTACCTAAACATAGCGACCTCTATATAGCACTATAACAGTCGACATAGGTGGTTCACTCTTTTTGACGAGATTCTATTAAAACGAAAATAGTATAATTTGAAACAGGGTTCTGTGGACTTTGCCCGGCAGATAATCTAATCAGCCAAAACCTCAAATCAAAACTAGAGTTTATACTTAGCTTCCATTAAAAGAATAGTGTTATAGGGTTAAAATCTTGGAAAAACTAACCTAATTTGTATCTGAATTAGTATTCCTCTTAAATATACAGAGTGTCCCATTAGCTGAGCTATCGATACCGTATAATTTTCTAATAACTAATCTCAACATTAAATTCAATACATAAAGATATATGAATGGATAAAGATAGCGCCAGCTAGAAGAAAGTTGCAACACTTAATAAGCAAGGGGCCTGAATCACTGCACAAATGCCAATGAGGCATTATTTATAGGAAACGATAGATGGCAGCCCCATTGCCTAAACAGAACGACCTCTATAGTGACATAGAAGGTTTACTTTTTTTGTCGAGATTTATTGAAAATAGTATAATTTGAAAGAAGTTTCTGTGGACTTTGTTTTGCCCGGCAGATAATCCAATCAGTCAAAACTTCAAATCTAAATTTAAGTCTAGTTTCATTAAACCAGTAGTATTATAGGGCCAAAATTTTGAAAAGAAAAACAAACCTAAATTGTATCTGAATTAGTTTTCCCCTTAACTATACATAGTGGACCCATTAGCTAAGCTATTGATACCATATAAGATTCTAATACCTAATCTCGGCATTAAATTCATAACAAGTGAAAAAGCGTCAAGTTCGGCCGGGCCGAACTTTGGATATCCTCCACCATAGATATATTGACAGGTGCTAGAAATGAAAATATAGGGAACATACCAAAAAGTGGACCTATACCGACATTTCTAAAAACGGATTATGTAAACCATAATACAAATTTTAGAAATTATTAAAGGATAATTATACCCTCAGCCTTATGGCTAATGAGGGTGTATACACTTTAACACGGTGAAAATGTGCCTCATCGAAATATTGGTTCTAGACCCCATGTTTCTTTGGACCAAATCCGTTTCAGAAAATTTAGATTTCATCCGAACTTTGCCCATCTTATTATTTCTTCCAAGCTTAGTTCAAATTCTGGAACTTCCAATCAGGGGCTAGGTCTAAATGCGGTTATAGTTCATTATCGAACCTTACGTTCTAATTTTTTATCTCTCTATCCTCCGCAGGTGAAATGATTACAAAAGAGTCTTAGAACCAAACCCAAAACGCGAAACAAATCAGATAACTATTTTAATATAAAAAGGGTGTTATATGGGGACTACCCCAAAAAGGGGGCGAATATTAATAATTTTTGATAGGGAGATTTGTTACCATATACGACTACAAAATAAAAAATTGCAGCAAATTCGGTTAAAAAACGCGCTCAGGAACCCCAAAATACCGAAAATTGGGGGTACAATTATACGGGGGCTATCCGAAAAAATTGACCTATATTCATAATTTGGAGAGATTTGGAACCCATTAATAACTCAATGTACCAAATTTCAGCGTATTCGGCTGAAAAACGCGCTCAAGAACCCAAAAATACCGAAAATTTGGGGGTACCCTTATTTGGGGGATATCCGAAAAAATTCACCTATATTTATAATTTTTTGGGGAGAGATTTGGTACCTATTAAGAACTCGAAATACTAAATTACAGCCAATTCGCTGGAAAATAGGATCAAAACTCCCAAAATACTAAAAATTAGGAGGTACCGTTATGTGGGGGCTACCAGAAAAAGTGGACCTATATTTATAATTTTTGTGGGGACATTTAGTACTCAATAAGAACCCAATGTACCAAATTTCAGCGTATTCGGTTGAAAAACGCGCCCAAGAACCCCAAAATACCGAAAATTGGGGGTACTGTTATATGGGAGCTATGCCTAAACGTGGACCGATATATCCCATCTTCGAACTTGACCTGCCTGCATAGAAAAGACAACCCTATGCAAAAATTTAGCACCCTATCTCAATTCCTTCAGAAGACGGACATGGCTAGATCGTCTTAGAATTTTACCCTGATCAATATGCTTTATAGGGTCGGAAATGAATATTTCGATGAGTTACAAATGTAATGACAAAATTAATATACCCTCCATACTATAGTGGAGGGTATACAAATATAGAAAATGATGGAAATAGCGCCACCTAGAACATAATTGCATACTTAATAAGCAAGGATATGAACCACTGCATAAATTGCAATGAGACATTATTTCTAGGCAACGATAGATGTCAGCCCCATCAGACGACATAGATGGTTTACTCTTTTTTCTAGACTATTTTGAAATGAAAACAGTATAATTAACCACTGCATAAATTGCAATGAGACATTATTTCTAGGCAACGATAGATGGCTACCTAGAAGAAAGTTTTTTTCTTCGAGACTATTTTGAAATGAAAGTAGCTTCTGTGGACTTTGTTTTGCCAGGTAGATACTCCAATAAGTCACAACTTAAAATGAAAATTTTGTTTTTAGCTTCCATTAAATCAATAGTAGTATTATGGGTCTAAATCTTGAAAAAAACCAAATCTAAATTGTACCTGAATTAGTGTTCTCCTCAATTTATTGAAACCATTACAAAATATTACAATTCTATTGTGTGTGTGTGTCCCACAAAAGCTTCATCGAATCAACAACACTTAATAATATTATCTTCGCATTTAGCACAAATGTATGAATATATGTGTATGTGTGAGTGTGTTTGAGTATATTACACTTATTAGAAATATAATTATCAGAGTCAATTTCCTCAAATGAATATTGATTTATCCCTGTTGTGCATTATGGCTACCATACCATATGCAATCAATGAATGAGTAAATGAATGAATATTGAATGAAAAGCACCAGCGGCTCTAAAGAGGAAGGCTGGCGGCAGGCAGAAAGGAAAGGAAAAACAGCGACGAGGCTAATTTAGTTGCACGGCGAAGTGAAATGTTTAGTTGTTTGTAAATCATCATCATCAGCAACATTTGAAATAGCTACTACTACAAAAGAAAATTCAATTATTTTGCAACGTGTACACTTAATTGCCTATTAAGAGCAAAAGCCAGGGCGAAAACTTTCAACCACACAAAGGAATAGAAAATCATTCACAAACACACTCATACACATACAAACAATAATAATGTCCTGATGGGTAGAAATGTATGTGAACTGCAAACCGGGAGTCACTGCTAGGAACCCGGGTTATTAGGTTAATATAACATTATTGTGTTTTTTTCGTTCTCTTTGTAAGGTCCGTGTAGTGCCTAAGTGTTATCAACATCGGTATACTGAAAGAAGAAGTATCGACCCTGTTGGTGGTCTTCTCCGTACACTTCTTTCATCGCTGCTGCCACTTTCTTCTTGTTACTTAATGGCAATAATTTTTGCATGAAATGACAGGAGCAAAGAACAAGAAAAAAAAACTGAGACAAATTAAAAGGAAACGCATTAAATCCCCCACCATTATCCCATACACAGTTAGCCCGCCTAAGGAACCGTACAAACTCCTCAACTCCTATATGGACCCCTGCGCTTAAGATGCGTATTTGTAACCTTGTAAAAAGGGATTATATGAACACGTTACTCATACAAGGTATAAGCGTGTGCAAGGATATGGCCGGCCACATAGCAGCTTGTCACAAACTTCCGTTTAGCCCCAGTAGGTGGTAGTCTCATGGACTGGCAAGCTTACTGGTTGGTTGGATTGGGTATCATTGTTTTCTTCCTGTGGCTTTCTTTACTTTTGTTCCACTAAGAAGTTAATATCTCTTGCCAAAATATTTATGCTATTTTGTTTCCTTCCTTCCGGGCGGAGCAAGAGGTCAGTTGAAAATTGGTCATTTTATATAGGAGTTATGAAGTTAATTTTGGTGCTCTTTTGTACTTTAAGTTCATTTGGGATTTAAGTGTTTTAAAAAACGAGAAACGATTTTTAAATTAAATGGAAATTTGGATTCGAATTATTTCCACAATTTTTAAAATGATAATCGAATACATGGATCCCTTTATATGGAATTTTAATATTATATGCGGTGGCGTAGTGCAGTAGATAGTGTGCCAGACTACATACCACCGGGTATCTGTATCAAATCCCATGTTATTTCTTTCAAAGTGTTTTTTGAATATTTTTAAAAATAGCTTAAAATACATCCAAAGTCCTCTGAGATTATAATGGCTAACCTCGGCATTAAATTCGACACATGAAGATATATGAATGGCTGCAGATAATACCACCTAGAAGAAAATTGCGACATTAAATGAGAAAGGACCTAAGCAACTGCACAAATACAAATGAGGCATTATTTCTAGGCAACGATAGATAGCAGCCCCATTACCAAGGTTAGCAGAATAAAAACCAACACGATTAACAAAACTTACACAAGAAACAATTGAATAAGATACCGATACTTTGGCGAAGATCTATGCCCCCAATTGGAGTAGGAGGAGGATAAAAACGCAAACTTACAAAGAAAAATGTTAACCCTTTTAAAGTGGGTTTCGACTATTCAAGAAAGGCTTGAAATTCATCCGAAGTCTTCTAAGATTCTAATAACAAACCTTCAATGCATGCAGATAAATGTATGGCTGGAGATAGCGCCACCTAAAAGAAAATTGCAACACTAAATAAGCAAGAGGCCATACCACTGCAAAACATTCCAATGAGCCATTGTTTGTAGGCAACGATAGATGGCAGGCTAGAGCAGTATAAAAAATAACACGATTAACGAATCTTACACAAAAACATAATCGAGTAAGAAAGTTATGATTTGCGGATACTCTACGATCCCAATAGAAGTAACAGAAAAAAACAAGCACAAACTTTCGAAGTCTTATCTTATATCAATCCAGATGAGGAAAAATCGGCATGTGATTTTAACATAATAGGAATGGTAGGAGCATCGCACCACCCATAGAAAAATAGCTACAGAAAATAATCGAGGACCACAACCCTCTCTGTTATTTAAAAACGTGGACAATTTTGCGGAAGAAGCCTTTCGCAACACACAATTTTTGGTGAAAGGATTTTGGAACATTTATAGAAAAATAGTGTTCAGCGATGAGGCAAATTTGTATTTGAATGGATACGTTAATAATCAAAATTGTCGATTTTGACATCATTGGCCCGTACTTCTTCAAAGATGTTGCGAGGCGAGTTCGGTAAATCTTCTATTTCACATTCGGACCTGGTCAATTATTCTCCTAGATCGAGCGATTTAATACCTTTAGATTATTTTGTTGTGGGTCTATGTTAAATCTCATGTCTTTACATAAAAGCTCGCTTCAATCGACGCATTGAAAGACAACATTGAAGCATTTATTCGGAAAATACGGCCGAATATATATATATATATATATATATATGGGCAATATTGCCAATTTTTTAACATAGCTGAAGCAGAGGTTCACACCTTTATAACTCGGGAACTACTTAAGTATATGAAAAAAAGTGAATAGTTTTGGGTTAATTGATCTGTCGTTGCAAACTGCTCATGATATTGACCTCCAAACTTTATTTTAGTGGAAGCTGTGTCTACTTTAATGTAAAAAAATGTGTAAAAACAGGTTGAGGCGAACCAGTTTTTTTATGTTCTCTATCGATTTGTGACTAAGCCACTCATTGCACGGACTTCGTGTCAAAATAAAACTAGAAGCCAACAAAATGGGGACTACACCCCTTATGTATCATTTTTCAAAATTTTAACTGCATCTACCTTTAACTGATGCTGACATTTTGAAGCTCGATTTTGAGTGTTTTTTTAATTTTACTTCTAGCATTAATACGCGAACAGGAATTTCTAAAAATCGATTATACGATTATTGTAGTCGCGAATCTGCGTAATTTGATATGTATTTTGTGTATGTAGCATGCACAGCTTCAGAGTAATACTCATCCGAAGGTGCGAATTTTGTGCGATCAAATTTCTAAAAAACCTATTTTTCGGGCCAAATTTTTAGATCTGTCAACTGAATGATATGGGTACCCGCGATCAATAAGGTTTTTTCCGTTTCGGATGATATAAAATCTTCTTCGTGAAAATCCATCTACTAGAACGGCGGGAACTGGCCTTCCAAAAACACGAAATTTGGCAAAAAATGTTTTTGAAAATATCGCGGATTTATTTGCGTTTTCTGTGTATCATTTCCGCTTCAATAAATGACCTCATACGGATTTTGATCTTTTTCGAAAAGAGAACTTTAAAAACTTCAGCCGAAAGAGAGATGTACCCAAATTATCTCAAAAATAGTGTGAGCTGGCACATCCATGGTTCTTAATGGACCACATTGAAATCGGTATAGATCGATGTATTTTTTTAGGGTTCACACCGAAATCGGATGCGCGTTAATGGCATATGGAGTTTTCGGAAATTATTCGCGTTTTACGGTTTTTTGGGTACTTCAATGTAACGTGCGGCACATCTTAGCCGTCAAATGAAATTTCGCAAAATATATATGGATTGGAAGATAAACTTCAGTACTTCCTGGAAACCGCATGCGCATCAAATGATTTTGAGATTTACGCGATGTAGACGCAATTTATCTCAAAAATAGTGTGAGCTGGCACATCCATGGTTCTTAATGGACCACATTGAAATCGGTATAGATCGATGAATTTTTTTTGGTTGCACACTGAAATCGGATGCGCGTTAATGACATATGGAGTTTTCGGAAATTATTCGCGTTTTACGGTTTTTTGGGTACTTCAATGTAACGTGCGGCACATCTTAGCCGTCAAATGAAATTTCGCAAAATATATATGGATTGGAAGATAAACTTCAGTACTTCCTGGAAACCGCATGCGCATCAAATGATTTTGAGAATTACGCGACTTAGACGCAATTTAAAATGTATATTTCATAATATTATTTTATTTTAAGATTTATTCCTATTTATAGAACCCTAAGATTTATCTGAAGGGTCTTGATATAATCCGCAAGGCGTATACTTATACACAAAAAGTGATTATTATTATATATGTCAATTTTTCAGCGAAATTCGGGTAAAATAGCAGGATAACCCCAACATTTTTTTCTGAAATTTCTTGTATACAATTAAAAAAATAAATGTGATGACATTATTTTTTCGAACCAAAAACAAATAATTTTCCTCAATATCTTGTTTTGTTGTCGCTGTGATATACAAACAGCTACACGGACTTGTGTGATTTTGATATCATTTGATTCACCATGGTGTTTAGATTATGTAGATATTTTTAAATTAATTTTTAGGTGTGTGTATGTCATTAATATAATGAAAATATTGATGTAATCTGCTATATTTTTTTATTTTTTTCATATTTCGCGAATATGTGCAACTTTATCGCGATTATTATAATATATTCATATTATTATTTTACGGAGCAAGAAATATATCAACGTTTTTGGTCAATATAATAAACGGCGTAATTTTAAGATTTTTTTTCTTATGCCCAAAATTAAAACCTCAATAAATTTTGCTCGCATCAACCAAAAATTTGATCGCGAACGGTTTCGGAGTCAAAACATTTTTCTCTATATGTGTACCAAAAATCATTGATGTGCCACAAAAACAAAAAAGCTGATTTTTTGAAAATGGAATATTAAAAAATTGGCAATATTGCCCATATATATATTTTGTGTGTTTTTAGTGCCTTATTCCGAGCTGATGACCAAACCCAGTTATATATATATATATATATATATATTCGTGGTTAAGTATTTAGAAGAGCTATACCCGTTCACTCTTAAATTTGAAAGCCTTTGTCATATTTTCTTACTAACTTCGTCATGAATATGTATATAAATAACTGAATACAGATTATAATTTAATTTGTATTAAAAAGTTATTAGTTTTTACTAATCGTGGTCAATCACGTTCAGTTCTGAGATCGAAAGAACTAGGTAATTTTTTAAAAGTGAACTAGGTCTTGCACCTCGTTCAGGGAACGTATATTGTTCAAATGGTCACTGAGTTCAATTGGCAGCACTTTGCAATCAAGTTCAGTCTGTTGGTAAATGTGGTAAATGTTATATGAAGGTAAATAAATATCATAATGACCAAGCTCAGGCTTATATAATTTCGTGGTCAAGTATGTAGAAGAGATATACCCGTTCACACTTAAATTTGAAGGTATTTG
>NW_026874804.1:0-16807 GCF_032173495.1 Musca vetustissima
TACCAATTTATTATTTAATTATCTAAAAAAGAAATTTCATAAAATTAATTACTCTCCCCCAACCCCTAAAACTTTTTCATGTAACACAATAAATTATCATAAATCTGATCATATAAATGGGGAAAGGTCCTGTGAATAATAATTGAAAAAAAATACTCATAAAATTATGCAAAAACATACCCCATCCCATCCTACAAACAACAACACCATTATAATTAAAGGACTGACCCTGTCCCTGTATTAACGGAACATTAAATAGATGGACATAAAACGAATGTGGATTTTGGGTTTCTTGGTGGACATTAAAGTAAATAAATAAATATTATTAATATTTTTTGCGGGGTATTAAAAAATAAATGAATTTTTTTAAACAAAATAATAGATTAAATTCATGTCAGATAATATACATATATTCCAATATATATGTATTCACGTAGGATGTTGGTATTCTGGCATTATCTTGAAATTCATTTGATTCTCCAAAAAACGAAGACCTTAATATTGCCGACTGCAAAAAAGAAGACATTTATCTTTTTTCCAGCTGATGTTGGTCAATGAAGTTGATTCATTCATTGCCAACCGCAATCGTTAAATGTTTTTGCTCTGCTGGCCATCTACAAAAGCCTGTCACCAATTTGTATATTTGTCCCCTTTTGTTTCCGGATATTACCGCTTGTGGGAAGTAAATGCATTTTGATTTTATGGTATAAAAATTCGAGAATAATTTTTCAAGGATCAAGACAAGGTGAGGATTTTTAAAGAATATATTCTTTTTCAAGCCTACAATTAGGCGTGGATTTATATACCCTTCACCCCACTGTGGTACAGGGTATTATGTCTTTGTGCATATGTTTGAAATAGGCAAAAATAATCGAGATAGACCCATGGTTCCTTTTGAGAATATGCCTGGAATCACTTTCTGAGTTGAGTTATGAATGTCCGTCCGTCTGTCCATGTTAAATTGTAAACAAAGTACAGGTCGCATTTATGATTCGAATTTGATGAAATTTGACACAGGTCACTTATTTGGTCCAAGGACGAACCCTATTTAAATTGGGAAAAATCGGTTCAGATTTAGATATAGCTCCCATATAGATTTTCGCCCGATTTAAGGTAAATGGTGCGTCAATGTCCCCAAATATCTTTCGATTTGCACGAAATTTGGCACAGCGTACTGAATTGAGCCTAATATGATGTGTGCTAAGTTTAGTGAAAATCGGTTCAGATTTAGATATAGTTCCCATATACATTTTCGCCTGATTTAAGACAAATGGTGCACTAAAGTCTACAAATATCTTTCGATTTGCACAAAATTTGGCACAGCGTACTAAATTGAGCCTAGAATGATGTGTGCTAAGTTTCGTGAAAATCGGTTCAGAGTTAGATATAGCTCCCATATATATTTTCGTCCGATTTCAGGTTAATAGTGCACCAAAGTCCCGATATATCTTTCGATTAGGTCTAGAATGGTCTGTGTTAGGTTTCCAGAAAATCGATTCAGATTTAGATGTAGCTCCCATATATATTTTTGTCCGATTTAATGTAAATTGTGTACCAAAGTCCCTATATATCTTTCGATTTGCACGAAACTTGGCTTATCGTACTTAATTTAGTGCAGAATAATGTCTGCTAAGTTTCGTGAAAATCTGTTCATATTTAGATATAGCTCCCATATATAGTCCGATTTAAGGTAAATGGTGCACTAAAGTCCCTATATATCTTGCGATTTGCAGGAAATTTTGTAAATCGGTTCAGATTTAGATATAGTTTCCATATACATTTTCGTCGCATTAAATGTAAATGGTGTACCAACGTCCCTTAATATCTTTCGGTTTGCACCAAATTTGGCACAGCGTAATGAATTAGGTCTAGAATGATGTGTGTGAAGATTCCTGAAACCGGTTCAGATTTAGATATATCTGACCAAATGAAAAATTTATTATCGGTTGCAGAATGACATGTTTACTGATCCTTTAAAAATGTGACGTCTGTTAGGATTCATCTGTTGAATATACCCAAAGTGGTGAAGGATATCATAAAGTCGGTTTTCAGGTCTACAAATAGGCGTGGACTTTTTAAAGAATATTTTTTTTTTCAAGTCTACAAATAGACGTGGATTTTTTAAAGAATATTTTTTAGGCTTACAAATAGGCGTGGATTTTTTAAAGAATATATTTTTCAAGTCTACAAATAGGCGTGGATCTTTTAAAGAATATTTTTTTCAAGTCTGCAAATAGGCGTGGATCTTTTAAAGAATATTTTTTTTCAAGTCTGCAAATAGGCGTGGATCTTTTAAAGAATATTTTTTTATGGCCTACAATGAGGCGTAGATGTTTTTTATGGCCTACAATGAGGCGTAGATGTTTTTTATGGCCTACAAATAAGAGTGGATTTTTTAAAGAATATCTTTTTATGACCTACAATGAGGCGTGGATTTTTTAAATTATGTTTTTTATGGCCTACTAATAGGCGTGGATTTTTTAAATAATGTTTTTTATGGCCTACTAATAGGCGTGGATTTTTTAAAGAATATTTGTTTTTCCAACCTACAAATAGATGTGCATAAATTCCCAATAGCTTTTCAAATCTATAATTGAAAATTTATAATTAATCTTTCTGTTATCTTGCCTACCCTTTTAGCGATATTCATGTTTGCCATTACACATAAAACCCATAATAATCCGTGCCTACCTCTTAACAATGAATCTTCGTTTATGCATAACATTTCATGCTGACTTTAACGTACTTGAAGTGCCTCCATCCACCCCCGTTCTTTCAATTGTAGTAATGCCAAGACACGGCAATGCAATCCATTTGAATTTCAAAAATTTTAAGACCCATTGTTGAGTGGCGTTAACGCCCCATGATATCTGCCACCAATGTTCTGCTGCTGTTGCTGAAGCAGCAACACAACCACCTACAAATGTTTTCGCCTCTTAATTCATTACTGGCGTTTTAAGTTTTCGCCAGCCGGGATGGCGTTTACTGACGTTTATACTTGCCAAATGTTCATTTTGTGGTTTCTTGTCCGGTGGCAGTGGCAATGGCTTGGCGAGGCATGACGATGATGACGGTGGTGGCGATGACAAAAGGCTACGTAGTAGTAACACGGTCGCCGTATTCAACAATAGCTACGTCTGATGTTGCTGCTTCTGAGGGCTCTTGGCCCAGGCTTTTGGAGCAGATGACGTTGTCAACATTGCTACCGCCACCACCAGCCACAACAACAACAACAGCAATCACAATGATGGCCATGATCATGATGACGATTGTGGTTTTATGTGTGCACCGGGATCATTTTCCATGGTTTTATGATTGTGTTCCGCTCCACACTCTCTCCGGCTTTTCGTTTTGTTACTTTTCCATTGCTACAGTTTTTTATTTCATTTCGTTGGTAATTTGTGTGTATTTTTTTTTCCTTTTTTCCTTCGTGTTGCCGATTTCCTTTTTTATGGTTTTACTGGTTAGCCCGACTTTTTCTCACTGAATTACTTCATTTTTATTTCAGTTGAAACATAAAAATTGAATAATGTTGTGTTTTTTGTGGTTGCCTTAATATCTAAACGCTTATGTTTTTCTGGCTTTTTACCATGGCGTGCCGAGGGAAATGGTCGTGGCGGTGGTTGGCCACAAAATGATGAAATGTCCTGGCGGAAATGTGCTGTAAGTTCATTTAATGTAAATGATTGCATTTTTTCAGATTGTGGGAAGTTTACAGCTATTAAGATTGGTTCCGGTGGTGTGTATATTATCCCTCTGTGTCAATCGGTTTGAAATTTTATTTTCGGAGTAATGGAGTCATTGGATATTTATATGAAAAAGAGTTAAATTGTTTATATTTTTATATTCATGATTATTAGCAAAGTTACCCGTAAACTATATGGGTAAACGAGTATAGCTGTAATATGCTTGAAAAAATAGGCTTTAAAATATCCACGCCTATTTGTAGGCTTGGAAAATAGGCTTTAAAATATCCACGCCTATTTGTAGGCTTGGAAAATAGGCTTTAAAATATCCACGCCTATTTGTAGGCTTGGAAAATAGGCTTTAAAATATCCACGCCTATTTGTAGGCTTGGAAAATAGGCTTTAAAATATCCACGCCTATTTGTAGGCTTGAAAAAAATATTCTTTAAAAAATCCACGCCTATTTGTAGGCTTGAAAAAATATTCTTTAAAAAATCCACGCCTATTTGTAGGCTTGAAAAAAATATTCCCTAAAAAATTCGCGCCTATTCGTAGGCTTGAACAATTTTTATTTAAAAATTCACACCTATTTGTAGGCCTGAAAAAATATTCTTTAAAAATTGCATCCCAATGTTTAAAAAAAATATTTAAAAAATTTTTTAAGTCTTTAATTAGTATTTCCAAAAATAGCTGTCACACACTCCCAGTAACTGTGTTCTTTGCCAATTTTCCCTAACTCCAATGGTATTTTTCATTTACTTACTTAATTAAGTTACACATGACTTCTTAATATTTTATTTTTTTTTTTTTGTCAGAATGATAATTAAATTTATTGCAAAGTCGTATATTGAATTGCCGGTTTTTGGCACAACTTTATTATTAGTGGTGGTGTATATTTTTATGAATTAATACATTCAACTTTATACGTTTCATACACACACACGTATGACATATTTTAAAATACGACTTGGCTGAATGCCTTCCACATACATCTCAAAACCTTATCACACAGACGGCAATAACCTTTTTTTAATGTAATGGGATAATTAAATATGTATGAAATTTATGCTGGCAAAACAAAAGTGTCCATATGAATTATGACTTTTATGTTGGGAATCACACCGAGCATAAATAATGTCCGCAATTGTAAAATAAAATAATTGAGTCTCAAAAATAAAGAAAAATACACTCGTGTTGGCAAATGTTATGATCCTATTAAAAATATATTCAGAAAACAAAGCATATGGTCTGACCGAACTCAACTATGCCCTAACAATACTTTTTTGCGGAATATCGACATAGGTATTGTGTACCATGCAATGAACTTTAAAACTTTATATGGTTTGCATTCAATTGCATTTTTGAGTGAACATTAAATACCAAATTGCAGACACTCAGACTTAACCTATCAAAATTAATCGGAAACATTATATGAGAACCACGAATCTATATCGAAAACATTAAAAAAAAAATTTTATTCACCAGACTTTCGGAATTCCAAATTACAGTCATTTCGGGGCTAAAAACTTTAAATGTCTTTACTATGCTAATATATGGACCTACTTTTAAAATCTTCTTGAATGATATATTCACCCACGAGAATGCGGAATGCAAAATGATGGCAAATTGTTCACAATATCAACAATAAGCGGGAACTATATACGGGGGCTATGTGACTTATTTGTCCAAATTTGTGCGAAGTTTGTCACCTTCCAAAAAACTTGAATGGCAAAAAAATCCCGCAATACTTAGATGGGAAAATTGGGGAAAAATATCAATTGGTCGGACTGGACCGACTATATGATACCCTTCACCACATAGGGTATATCGTACATATGTATCATTTCATTTGCATGTCAATGTTCCCTCGAAGGAACATACTTATGTCTTTCTGCAACCCATGCTAAATTTAATTTCATTCGGACGGATTTAGAGTCGTCTGCGTACCATGGGACAAATTTATGGAAAACGATGTATAGCAAAATTGATACACGATATTCGGTACGTCGCACTGTCAAAAATTTAATTTCAATCAGACATCCGCTCGAAATACATAAGAAAGCTATGGCTATATCTGCACCAATTTCAACAAAACGTCATTCAAGATCGGACGAAACTATATATGGGAGCTATATCTGAACCGAATGCCAAATTTCGTGCAGGTCGAAGGATATATAGGGACTTTGGTACACCATTTACCTTAAATCAGACGAAAATTTAATGGGAGCTATATCTAAATCTGAACAGATATTCACGAAATTTAAAACGCATCGCTCCAGACTAAATTCAGTACGCTATGCCAAATTTCGTGCAAATCGAAGGATATATAGGAACTTTGGTGCACCATTTATCTGAAATCGGACGAACATATATATGGGAGCTATATCTAAATCTAAACCGAAACATAGCACACTTCATTCTATACATAATTCATTGCGCTGTGCCAAATTTCGTGCAAATCGAAAGATATTTAGGGACTTTGGTGCACCATTTACCTGAAATTGGACGAAAATATATATGGGAGCTTTATCTAAAGCTGAACCGATTTTAACAAAACTTAGCACACATCATTCTAGACCTAATTCATTACGCTGTGCCAAATTTCGTGCACATCGAAAGATATACAGGGACTTTGGTACACCATTTACCTGAAATCGGACGAAAATATATATATGGAGCTTTATCTAAATCTGAACCGATTTTAACTAAACTTAGCACACATCATTCTAGGCTTATTTCATTACGCTGTGCCAAATTTCGTGCAAATCGAAAGATATTTAGGGATTTTGGTGCACCATTTACCTGAAATGGGACGAAAATATATATGGGAGCTATATCTAAATCTTAACCGATTTTCCCCAATTTCTATGGGGTTTGCCCTTGGGTCAAATAAATGAGCTGTGCCAACTTTCATCCAAATCGAGTCATAAATGCGACCTATACATTGTTAACAAAAATACATGGACGGACAGACGGACGGACATGCGTAAATTGACGCAGAAAGTGATTCTATGCATATTATCAAAACGTACCATGAGTCTATCTCGATTATTTTTGCCTGTTGCAAACATATGCACAAAGTCATAATACCCTGTACCACAGTGTGGTGAAGTGTATAACAAAATTTGGTTGAAAATATTGACCAATGTACCGAAATTTAAAGTTTGTTTATACCAAAAGCTGAACCCATATATCCCATTTCAATACTATCGTAGGAGATGGACAGATATGCATATATCGACTCAAATAGTGAAATGTACATGGACCACAATATGGTGTAGCGTAGAACACTGCCAATAATTTTATGCTTGAATAGATCACATACAAATTGCTTACCACTTCCCATAGAGCTCCACTTGATCATCTTAGTCTTGATCATCTTTGCATAGTCAACCATAAACCTCTTATTTTGATTGTATTTCATCTTTTTACCAAATAGTTCTCCTGACCGGTGCCAACAATTCCAAAAAGTTACAAACACTCGTGTAAACCGATGCTCCATACTTCAATTATGTTGTTTTTTTACATTTCCACATGTTCTCAACAATTTTGTTCTCCTTTCAAATGTATCCTCTCTCGCTCTTTATTTTGTTTCATCGAAATATTTTAAACTTTTTTTACAATACCGCACTCCGTAAATTACAATTTATTTTTAAGATTACAACGGATACCAACAAATAACTTATTTATATTTAAAAAATGACAATTTTATTAAATAATTATTACATTTTAATTGGTAAAACTATGGAATAAACAAAAACTGCCTACTGTTTTCAACAAGGAACTAACAAACCCCAAGAACGGCAACAGGTTGTGTTGTTTGCCCTTTTCAAAGAGTGTGTGTATGTATGGTGTTGCGAGAGAGCGAGGAGGATATGAAGAGCAAATGTATGTGAAGGAGATCTGCTTGGGAAATGGAGAATAAGAATTAAGAAATAACAAACTCCAAAAATGGCAACAGGTTGTGTTGTGTTGCCAACATAAAGTGTTTGTGTGTGTGTGGAAGGGAGAGAGAGACGGGCAGCAACAGAGAAATAGCGAGTGTGTGAAGGAGATCTGCATAGGAAAATAGAGAATTTTAATATCCTCTCATTGCAAATATAGCACTTGGCAAACAATATTTTGTTGTTGTAGGGTGATGGCGTCTTTTGAACGGTATTAGAAGAGAATTTGAAGGAGGTCGAGAATAATTGGCAGAGATGCAATAGAAGAGAATATGACCGAGCCTGAACTAGATTTTAACAAGTGCGCATTCCAAAAATAAATGGTACGATTGATGTGTGAGGGGGTGGGGGTACAGTGTGTGCGAAATAAGCATGTTCTCATGCCAATGATCTTGAGGTTTTGCACTGCACAAAGGAATTAAATGAGGTAGCAAGAGTGATGACGTCTTCTTGAGATGAATAGAAGAGATTTTTTATATGATATTTTTGTTGGTGTAATTTTGTTTTCTAATGGATGGGTAATATACTTGTTGAGTGAATACAAGAAACAGATTTTGGCGTGTTTGTTCTTGCAACCACATCAGTCTTCGTTGTTTTTGGTTTTATGTCAGATTTAATAAACAAAAAAAAAAAAAAAGACTTGAACTACTTTGCTTGCATTTGATACGTGGAGATGTACTCCCCTGAATCAATGGTGAGTAAGGGCTATCTTAAAAAAATTTTAAAGAATATAAAAAAATGTTTAAGTAAATAAAAAAATCATGTGGTTCCTTCCGTAGATCTCTAAAATAACAATTAAACCATCTGGACCATCAATGTTGAATTTTTTCTCATCCCAAAAAAATCAACTAAGAATATATATTGGAGAGATTACGGAACGGACCACGATATCTCTTAAAACGAAATTTCGGTGACGGTTCCTTAAGGGGACCCCCCATTCTCGGGGTCAAATTTTTTTATTGATTTAATTCGAATCTACACTAATTCAAGAACGTCCCTACAAAATTTCAAGTGAAGACCTCAAGAACTCTTGAAAATATAGCCGATTTATTGTGTCAGCATCAAGTGACGGATGGCGGGCACGATAACTCAACAACTAATAACCCAATCGATTCCAAAATTTTACACGTTTCTCTGTGAGTGTATAGCTATCGTGAAGATCTTCCTTATTTTTTAACTTGGTTTTTGGTAAAAAATCGGCGATTTTCCAAAAATATTTTTTCAAAGGTCCACTATTTTGTTAATTTTAGAGCGAATTTAATAATCCTAGTTCATACGAGAGCCGGACATGTACTCTTTCTAACACCGTTGGAATTTTCGGATTCCGATGTTCCAGTGAGGAGTTATCACGCCCGCCATCAAAAATAAGGACTTTTCTTTAATTACAAAAAATAAGAACAAAACAATAACAAAATTGGTTTGTAAATTATTTTTCTTCTCTTTTAAATCTTCAATTATATATGTGCAAAGTTACAAACCTTAACAAGTATTGGTATTGATTTACCAGCCCATTGAAAATCTTGAAAAATTAAAATCGAGAATGCGTGGGGTTCCTTTAATGGTTTTGGGAGTATTTTATAGCGACGGAATGCTTGATTTGGCATTTCCTAGTTATCAGGTGAATTCAATGGAATACGTTCAAGTCGTGGAAGACAAATTATTTTGGAAAAACAGCACCAATGACGGACTCGTTTTCAGCAGGACAACACGTCAGTTCTTAATAATCACTATACCATAGTCACCATATGTGGGAAATCTGTTTTCATAGGAAAAATGTATATCCTAATGAGAATCCAAAATATAAAATTCACGCAGATCGATTAAAAAACATTCTAGAACTCCCCAAAATACCGAAATTATCTATTATTATTTCTCTATTGATATTAATTGCACTATCCAATATGGGAAAAACAAAAAAGAAACACACCTATAATCCTAGATTTGGTTTTTAAAATTTCACGCCAATAATCCGGCAAAAATGTTTTAACGCTTAATATCCTTGAAACATGCGTTGAAAAATCCATGCCTATATTTGTTGGAAAAAAATTAAAAATAAACACGACTAAAATAATAGTGGAAGCGTATAGTGGAATAGCGTATAATAGTGGAAAAAATACGGAAAATCCATGTCTATAATCCAGAAAAAATGTTTTTAAAAAATCCATGCCTATAATCCAGAGAAAATGTTTTTTAAAAATTCATGCCTATAATCCTTGAAAACATTTTATTTAAAAAATCCACTAATATAGTCCTTGGAGGATATTTCTTTAAAAAAACCACACCAAAAATCATTGGAAGAAATTTCGTTAAAAATCCACGCCATATAATCCGAAAAAAAGAGTTAAGAAATCCACGACTTTAATCCTTAAAACATGTGTAAAAAAATCCACCCCTGGAAAAAAAATATAAAAATAAACACGACTAAAAAACTACCTTTAATATGGTATAAAAACAGGACTATTAACATGAAAGTCCATGAAAAAATGTTTTTGTGAAAAAATCCATGCCTATAATCCAGAGAAAATGTTTTTTTAAAAATGCATGCCTATAATTCTTGAAAACATTTTATTTAAAAAATCCACTAATATAGTCCTTGGAGGATATTTCTTTAAAAAAATCCACACCAAAAATCATTGGAAGAAATTTCGTTAAAAATCCACGCATATAATCTCAGAAAAAAAGAGTTAAGAAATCCACGACTTTAATCCTTAAAACATGTGTAAAAAAATCCACCCCTATAAAAAATATAAAAAGTCCATGCCTATAATCCTTGGATACAATTTCTTTTAAATATCTAAGCCTTTAATCCTGGAAAGTGATTTAAATCATTACCTATATGGTTATAAGGGTAGAGAAATAACAATATAAAGTAATATATGCATATTGCTAGAAAAAAGCATGCTTCAAAATTTAATCCGCAAAAGTACACAAACAAACTCACCTTCCGTAACTGCACTCGTTTCATTCTACGGCAAGAATTATAGTCCAACGCGCGTTTTTACCGATGCTCCACACAATCAAAAAGTATTTTTTTTTGCAATTGCCTTTACCCTTCTTTCATTTGATTGTATTGACAAATTTCTACTCTACCACTTCAACAATTTGTTTGTTGTTCTTTGCCTTTTACTTTGACTTTTTGCACTGCACTCACCACGAAAAGAAACAAAATTTATGTAGTGTTTGCAAAAACAAAATACAAAATTCATTTATTTTTAAATTACTGGCACTTCACAACAACTGTAATAAATAACACATATTTCTATTTAACATAAACTATTTTTAATAACATCATATAAACTAATTAATTAATTTTTACAATTATTAACTATTTTTGTATGGAGATTTGTGGAGCAACACGAAAGAGATACGACCGAAGATAAAGACCGGCACAAACTAACTCCAATTACAAAACAAAATAATAAACAACGTAATAACAACCGATTCCATTAACCGACATTGCTGGTGGGGAGAGTCGGGCGAACAATGTGCAATGATAAAAGAGATTGACCATTCATCAAATGGAGTTTGAACGAATACCGTTACACGACATTGTGAATGGGGAGAAGTGGGAGAACAATTTTGTCTTTGCAATTATGAAGAGATTGATCCCCGTCCATTGGAGAGGGATTTGTTTGGAGAGTCTGCATTGGAGAAATTTGGAGAGCATATGTACGTCATTGACAATTGATATTGATTGGAAAAGACATTGTTAAAGAGAAATATTTGTGTGTTCTGATTACATCTGCTCATTTTTGGAGTTATGTAATAGAAGAGAACTTGAATGGGCATAAAGAGAATAGGTATGGGCTTCTTTTGAAAACCACCATGAAATAATTTAAGTAGGAAATAAAGCAAATTAAGGTATTTAAGAAAACCTGAATTACGTTGGTAAGGGAAATACAATTGAAGGAAGAGATTTGAATCTTCTCACTGCAATGATCTGGTACAAAGGAATTATATAAGGAGACATGAGCGATGACGTTATGAATAGAAGAGAGGTACTTGGACCAACAATGGTATTCTCCAATGAATGATGATAATATAGTTTTTTTTAGGGGTTTCCTACCAAAAATTGTAATAGCTTCCATATATCTGTGCCTCCATATTTTCGGTATTTTGAAGGCATCGACTATATTTTCCCACCGATGTGAGAGTAATTTTGTATAAAAGGTTCGTGGAGGCTTATATACAGGAAATTATCAATATACGCTCATATTTTGACACTGCTCCCATATTAGGGTATTAGGTTAGAAATTATTAAATAAATGGGTTTGAAACCCCCATACAAATGCACCGTTTAATGTTCGGCATGTTGAAGCTCCCTCATCAGCTTTATTTTCTTGGTCCCCATATAAAGTTCCCCAGCGATTTAAGGATTTTTGAATGGTGGTGGAGGATATAGAAAGTTCGACCAGCCTACCCTCAGCCTAATGGCAAATGACAGTATATACAATTTTCATACGCTAATAATGGCGCATATCAAAAAATTGAATTTAGACCCCACGTTTCTTTGAATCAAAATATTTCTTCTAAAATTAGTTCGCAGAATGGTCAAAACTGTGCAAAAAAAATAATTTTATAGCATCATGTTAACGGACTATCCGATTTGAATTAAACTTTGTAAAAACTATTATCTTTACCAAGCCGAAAATGGGACCCATTGATCCACTCCTTCTGGTATCTCCCCAACCAATGTCTATAAATCCAATATCAGGCGAATTAAATGTCCGATTTGAACCAAACTTTGCACAACATATTATCTTTACCAAGCCTAGATCCAGTTTGAAGGTGGGACACATTGGTCCACTCCTTCTAGTACCTCCCCCACAGAGGTTTAAAATTTTCAATATTTAAAAATCCAATATCAGACGAATGGAATACCCGATTTGAGCCAAACTTCGCACAACATATTATATTTACAAGCCTAGATCAAGCCCGATGTTAGGACCTGTTGGCCCTATCTTTCTGTTACCTCCCCCACAAATGGTCAATATTTTATAAACTTGTAATTTAAATTTGAAGCGAATTGAATAAACTGTTTGATCAACATTAAATCTGAAACATCTTTGATAAAAAATATACCTTATATAAAACGGATAGTAAAACCTGTGTGTAATTCCAAAGGCCTCCGCAAACCATAGCCTGAGAGTATATATCTGTCGGCAACACCGACTGACACGTTTTTACTTGTTACTATAAAATTTGAACGTTGACATTATTTGTAAAACACTACATCATTTAAGGGGACCCCCCATTCTCGGGATCAAACATTTTTTTGATATAATCCGAATCTACACTAATTCAAGAATGTCCCTACAAAATTTGAAGTGAAAATCTCAAGAATTCTTGAAGATATAGCCGATTTATTGTGACAGCATCAAGTGACGGCCGAATGGCTTCTCAAACTTTAAACGTGTTTTTCTCTTTTGCGAATGGCTGGCACGATAACTCAAAAACTAATAACCCAACCTATTCCAAATTTTTCTGTGAGTGTATAGCTATCGTATGAACTAGGATAAAGCCAATCGGTGAAGATCTTCCCTTAAATGTAATTTTCTACCACTTTTTGACACATTTTGACGAATGCTGGCTTTTAAGTGCTAATAAATTGAAGGGTTTTCATCAATGTCCGTCTTTCAGTTAAAAGGGAAACAAATAAGAATGTCCTAAAATTCGACAGGGCTGAATTTTGTACTCTCTACTATGAGGTAGAATTATAATGTATCATATTGGGACTTTCATAAATGGAAGGCTGTGCCGTGATAGTTTTTTGGTAGGAAAAATTGATACCCAATGGAAACTAAATTAGAGCCAATTCAGGTTAAAAAAAAAAAACTCCTATAATACTCAAAATACCAAATAATGGGGCCTATCATAAAAAGTAGGCCGATATTGATAATTTTTGTCAATCAATAAATTCCGCAAAATATAAAAAAATGGGGGGTTCCCGTTAAATGGGGGCCACCCTAAAAATTTACCAATAAAAAAACGGATTTTGGATTTTTTTACTAAAAATTTTTATTAACTCTATAGTCTTCTACAAATTCAACTATTTCTTGGCTAAGAATCTCTCAAATTAAATTTCATTTATTTAATATGACTTTCTCTTTCGTTAAGAGATTAAATAACACACTTTCTCCTATTTGAATCATTTGATTTTGATCTCAAAAACATTGCATTAACAAATATATTTTGAATCATTTGATTGTGTGAGAGCGTAACTGAAAGCTAATCAACAAAAATGACTAACAAAAACATTGCATTAACAAATATTAAATATTATAAAAATCTCTGTTCAACACAGTACTCTTCTAAAAAGTCGTCAATGACGTCATATACTCTTCTAATTCCATTTCGAGTAAGAAGAGAAAATTACGTCGTCATCCCTCCAAATTTTAATCATTGTCCTCCCGCTCTCCCATTCTATGTATTGAGTAGTTGGAGACTCTTCAAGTCTCCATTGGAGAGGGATCGCTCTCTCAATCATTGCAATTGCAATGAAAACATTGTTCTCCCACTCCCCCCTTTCTCTATGTCGGGTAACGGTATCTGTTGTTGCCTAGTTTTATTATTTGGTTTGTAATTTAAACTTTGAAATTGGAGATAGTTTGTGCCGGTCTTTACACTCGTTCGTATGTTTTTCATTTAGCTCCACAAAATCAACTATTTTTAATTGTGTAAAAAAACAAGAAAAATATAAATTCTATATAAATATATTACAAATTGTAAATATTTTAAAGAGATATGTCTAAATAAGTACTATTGTTTTAAAATACAAGCTAGAGTGATGCGAAGATAAATACGGTTGTTGGTTTTCATTGTGAGTGTTGTGCAAAAAAAAAAGCAAAGTGAGAGACATAGAACAACAAATACAACAAAAGAAATGATAAAGTGGAGACGGAGAATTTTGACAATACAACCAAATGAAGGAAGGGTGAAGACAACGACAACAACAAACACTCTTTCATTTTGTGGAGCATCGGTAAAAACGCGCGTTAAACAACAACTTTTACCGTAGAACGAAACGAGTGTAACTAAAAAAAGGTGAGTTTGTGTAGTTTCTATGGGTAGATTTTTATACCCTTCATCACACTGTGGTACAGGGTATTACGCCTTTGTGCATATGTTTATAACAATCAAAAGGAAACGAGATATACACATGGTTCCTTTTGAGAATATGCATAGAATCACTTTCTGAGTCGATTTACGCATATTCGTCTGTCTGTCCGTCCGTCCAGGTCGCATTAGGTCTAGAATGATGCTTGTAAATGTAAATGGTGTAACAAAGTCCCTATATATCTCTCGATTTGCACGAAATTTGGCACAGCGTAATGAATTAGGTCTAGAATGATGTGTGTTAAGTTTTCTGAAAATCGGTTCAGATTTAAATATAGCTCCCGTGTATAGTTTCGTGGATTTTTAAAAGAATATTTTTTTCAGGGACTACAATAGGCGTGGCCTATTGTAGTCCCAGATAAAAATAGCTCCCGTATATAGTTTCGTGGATTTTTTAAAGAATATTTTTTTCAGGGACTATGACAAGGCATGGATTTTTATACCCTACACAACTATGTTGTCAGGGTATTATAGCTTTGTGCAGCCCCAAAAGTTTGTAACGCCGCGAAATATTTGTCCTAGACCCAACTTTAAGTATACCGATCGTCATATCTCGACTAGCTGAGTCGATCTAGACATGTGTGTCCGTCCGTCCATTATAATTTGTAAACACGATACAGGCCACAGTTATAGACCAATCTTCACGAACTTTTGCATGTAGGATGGGTTCTGGCCAATGAAGACCCCTATTGTTTTTGGAAAAGATCGGTTAATATTTAGGGGATGAAATGGACCAAATACTAAATTTTTGTACGTTTTTCTGGTCGCTCCAGAGGCCGCAATAACGGCCCGAACATCGTGAAATTTTCCATGGAGAAGGGGATTAGGCCAAAGAATAAGCATGCCTGTTTTGATAAAAATTGGCCAATATTTATCGGGTTAAATGGACCCTGACATTTGTGTGAAAAATGACAAAATTTGTATTCTATAGCGTATATATTTACTCCTGAAGGACATAGACCCGAGAGGTTTATATTATATAAAAGAGGAGTGGTTGACCTTTAAATTAATACCAATTATATTGTTGTATGTGCTCGGATGTGGGAGTTACACATAAATATTTACAGTTATCTCCGTATTCGTATATTATTTAGTAACCCATTATCACTCTACAGAGCGTAACTATAGCGCTGATCGCTTTGAAATGTTCCATGAGGTTCCAGTTATGGTCAAGGACAACGCCTATAATTTTCGGTGATGACCAGATAATAATTTTGGAATGAAGTGGACCGAAAACTTAATTTTTTATACCACAAATGAAAGCCGAACATCACAACACAACCCACGGTGAAGGGAATCTGGACAATAGTTGTACTGAATGCTCGTAATATTCGGAAAATATGTCAGTGTAAGGAAGATGTGCTGTTTACCTCTAATCGGGTAAGAGGGTGCAAATATCACGAAATATTGCCCAGGCTCGGAATATACAACCGCAGAAAATTTGAGTTCCGTGGTAGAGTTCCGTGGTAAAGAATATTTTTTCAAAGACTACCATAAGGCGTGGATTTTTTAAAGAATATTTTTTCAAGGACTACCACAAGGCGTGGATTTTTTAAAGAATATTTTTTCAAGGACTACCACAAGGCGTGGATTTTTTAAAGAATATTTTTTCAAGGACTACCACAAGGCGTGGATTTTTTAAAGAATATTTTTTCAAGGACTACCACAAGGCGTGGATTTTTTAAAGAATATTTTTTCAAGGACTACCACAAGGCGTGGATTTTTTAAAGAATATTTTTTCAAGGACTACCACAAGGCGTGGATTTTTTAAAGAATATTTTTTCAAGGACTACCACAAGGCGTGGATTTTTTAAAGAATATTTTTTCAAGGACTACCACAAGGCGTGGATTTTTTAAAGAATATTTTTTCAAGGACTACCACAAGGCGTGGATTTTTTAAAGAATATTTTTTCAAGGACTACCACAAGGCGTGGATTTTTTAAAGAATATTTTTTCAAGGACTACCACAAGGCGTGGATTTTTTAAAGAATATTTTTTCAAGGACTACCACAAGGCGTGGATTTTTTAAAGAATATTTTTTCAAGGACTACCACAAGGCGT
>NW_026874805.1:0-16797 GCF_032173495.1 Musca vetustissima
CTCAGAAGCATCTGAAAATCCATGAATCTCAACCTTGACATTTGGTTGAAACCTAACCCATCTGGGAATTTTGATATTATTTAAGAAAATATAATCTTCGATGAACTGAGTCCATTTATGTTGACTTGTTTCAGTCAGTTCATCATCCCATCCAATTCCTTCTGACCAAATCTCTTGCATTAAAATTTTGGCAACAACTATAACCGGGCCTAGCCAACCTGCCGGGTCGAACAAACTGGCAATAATGGACAAAACCTCTCTTTTGGTAAAATTGGATTTAATTTCAATCGGGTTCACCGCAAAATAAAAACAGTCTCCCTTGGCATTCCATCTAATACCTAATGTCTTCGCATTACTCTCGTCCCCAATCTCAAAAAAAGTTTCCGAGAGAAGATGGTCAAGGGGCAGTCCTTCCAAAATTTTCTCTTCATTTGAGGTCCATTTCCTCATAGAAAACACCCCAGAGGACAGGGCGCGAATTAATTGATCCCTAGCTTGAATTGCTAATGATAAGTCATGAGCCCCAGCTAGAGCATCATCCATATACATCATACGGCGTAAAATTTTAGCCGCTAAAGGTAAATCCTTTTCAACATCAGAGGCTAATTGAAGCAAAATTCTAATAGCCAAAAATTGTGCACAGTTAACACCAAACGTCACTGTTTTCAATTCAAAATCTCTAACAAAATCTTTGGGATCTTTTCGAAAAACTATTCTTTGGAATTTGGTATGCTCTTTATGCAACCAAATTTGACGATAAATTTTTTCTATATCACCATTAAAAACAAAACGATAAAATCGCCAGCGAATTATCAATAACATCAAGTCATTCTGTAAAATGGGACCAGGATAGAGAACGTCGTTCAAACTCAAGCCCGTACTCGATTTGCTAGAAGCGTTAAAAACTACCCTAACCTTCGTGGAAGAACTTTCGGGTTTTATTACCGCATGATGCGGCATATAAAAGGAGGATACATCTTCTAGACTATGGGTCATCTACATCATATGACCGAGTGTCATATATTCCTCCAAACCATTATCATATATGGACTTGAATTCCTGTTTTTTGCACAATGACATCTCATTTCTCAAAAATTGTCGACAAGCTCTTGTTCTTGAAACCCCCAAACTGTTTCCATCAGCAAACTGAGGCTTGAAAGGCAAAGAAACCACGTATCTTCCATCCGATAATCTCTTAGTAGTTTTCTTATAAACCTCTTCACAATATTTATCTTCAGCGCTGTATTCTGAGATTTTAGGCGGCTCTTCTAATTTCCAAAATTTTTCTAAAATCTTATCCACCTCTACAGCCGTACAAAGAGACACAAGTCGTAAAAGTCCCCGGGTTTGCATTCCAAATTGGACATGTTAAAACCCAACCAAAAATAGTTTCTTGTGCCACAAGAGAACCTAAAACATGTCGTTGCACACCATTCAGTAAAATTTGAGGATAAATATCACCTCCTATCAAAAGATCGACCTGATCACTTTTAGCAAATTTTGGGTCGGCTAAGGGCACAATTCCTAAAGAAAACGTGTCAGGAATGTCTAAAGTATACGTAGGAAGTTTTCCCGTCAATTTTGGTAAAACCAAACTAGAGACTTGCATCTCAAAGCTATTGTGAGGCGATCTCAAAACAAATGTACATTGTTTTTCAGCCGATCCCGCTAATGCATCATTTAGACCTGAAATTCTCGCATTGACCTTTTTAATTGGAAGATTGAGCTGTCGTTGCAATTTCTCGGAAATAAATGTGGCCTGAGAACCCGAATCAATTAAAGCTCTAGCAGAAAATATAATTCCATTTACATCAATTTGAACAATGGCCGTTCCCAGTAGAACCTGTCTTCGAGTAGCTACAAAGCAATTCTGCACTGTCGATCCACTATTAGAAGAGCTCGCAGCAATTTGCTTGCTAGTGCTAGGCTGGGCATCAGAATTCGCAATAGCATTAGACTCTGACGGTTTAGACTCTCTATGCAAAAGGGTGTGGTGCTTTAAACGACATTTTGACCAACTAATTTTCTTGGTACACTGATTAAGTTTGTGGTTATTACTGAAACAGTTTAGGCAGAGATTGTTTCGCTTTATAGCAATAAACCTTAGTTCTTGATTCATCTTTAACAAATGTGGACAAGATTTCAACCAATGATCTTGCGAACATACAAAACAAGATTTTTGATTTATTATTTAACGAAATTAGCACACAACATTCTAGACTTAATTCAGTACTTCATGCCAAATTTCGTTCTAATCAAAAGATATATTAGAACTTTGGTGCACCATTTACTCTAAATCGGACGAAACTATACATCGAGCTATATCTACTTTATGTTCCCAAAATTACAAATTTTCTAAACTACCTCAATCCAACAGTAATTTTAATTCCTTAAGTCTGGAGTCCAGCCTATCCGTTTGCACATAATCAAGTTGTACCAAACATAGTACCATTTAGTACACATAAGTACCTCAATCCAATAGTAATCCTAATTCCTATTTTTAAGTATTCAATTTCTTTACGCTCATCTAAATGCAGATAGTACCACATCCAGTGAACCATATCCAAAATTTCAGAATTCTAGCTCTTCCCCTTTGTCTACCCTCGATTCGGGGTCAATGACCTTTAATTCGGGTTAAATGATTGGCTTTAATCTGGGGTCAATGACCCTAAATTTGGAGTAAGTGTCCCTTAATCCGGATTAAGGGACACTTAATCCGGATTAGGGGACTCTTGATCCTTAATCCGGATTAAAAGTCCTTTAATCCGGATTAAGCCTTAATCCTGGGTGAAGGACACCTAATCCGGATTAAGCCTTAATCCGGGATCACTGACCCTTAATCCCGATTAAGCCTAAGCCTGTGTCTATAAAACTTTATCCGGATTAAATATTAATCCCGGGCCAAACTTCGCCCAATTCGGATCATATATGAGATTAATTTCTATTACCAAGATTGTGTTTCAGTCTTACAAACTTTGAGTCTTTAGTACACAATTTACTTAAAATCGGGTGAAAATATATCTAAATCTGAACCTATTTTCTAGAAACTTAGCACACAACATTCTAGACTTAATTCTGTACACCATGCCAAATTTCGTTCTAATCAAAAGATATATAAGGACTTTGGTGCACAATTTACTTTAAATCGGACGAAGCTATATATTGAGCTATATCTAAATATGAACCGATTTCCCCAATTTCAATTCGGTTCGTCCTTGGGCCAAACTTCTCCCAATGCGGGGAAAGTGTTTCTATGCATATTCTCAAAACGGACCATGAGTATTTAGTACAATTTAGTACTTTATGTTCCCAAAATTACGAATTTCCTAAACTACCTCAATCCAACAGTAATTTTAATTCCTTAAGTCTGGGGTCCAGCCTATCCGTTTGCACATAATCAAGTTGTACCAAACATAGTACGATTTAGTACACATAAGTACCTCAATCCTGTACTCCAATAGTAATCCTAATTCCTATTTTTAAGTATTCAATCTCTTTATGCTCAACTAAATGCAGATAGTTCCAAATTTAGTACTTTTCATAGACATAAGTACGAATTTCTAAAATGGAGCATCTACATCCTTCTAACTTTCCATCAGTGAACCACATCCAAAATTTCAGAATTCTAGCTCTTCCCCTTTGTCTACCCTCGATTCGGCGTCAATGACCTTTCATTCGGGTTAAATGGTGGCCTTTAATCCGGGGTCAATGACCCTAAATTTGGAGTAAGCCTTAATACGGGATTTAATGACCCTTAATCCATATTAAGCCTTAATCCGTATAAAGCCTTAATCCGGATTAAGCCTTAAACCTGGGTCAAGGACCCTTAATCCGGATTAAGCCTTAAACCTGGGTCAAGGACCCTTACTCCGGATTATGTGTCCCTTTATCCTGAGCATCCCTTCCATCAGTGAACCACATCCAAAATTTCAGAATTCTAGCGCTTCCCCTTTGTCTTCCCTCGATTCGGGGCCAATGAGCTTTAATTCGGGTTAAATGATGGCCTTTAATCCGGGGTCAATGCCCTAAATTTGGAGTAAGCCTTAATACGTGATTAAATGACCCTTAATCCGTATTAAGCCTTAATCCGGGGTCAAGGACCCTTAAACCGGATTAAATGTCCCTTAATCCGGATTATGCCTTAATCCGGATTAAGCCTTAAACCTGGGTCAAGGACCCTTAATCCGGATTAAGTGGCCTTAATCCGGATTAAGTGTCCCTTAATCCGGATTAAGCCTTAAACCTGGGTCAAGGACCCTTAATCCGGATTAAGTGTCCCTTAATCCGGATTAAGTGTCCCGGATTAAGGGCTTCTTAATCCGGTTTAAGGGTCCTTGACCACGGAATAAGGCTTAATACGGATTAAGGGTCATTTAATCCCGTATTAAGGCTTACTCCAAATTTAGGGTCATTGACCTCGGATTAAAGGCCATCATTTAACCCGAATTAAAGGTAATTGACCCCGAATCGAGGGTAGACAAAGGGGAAGAGCTAGAATTCTGAAATTTTGGATATGGTTCACTGGATGTGGTTCACTGGATGTGGTACTATCTGAATTTAGATGAGCGTAAAGAAATTGAATACTTAAAAATAGGAATTAGGATTACTATTGGAGTACAGGATTGAGGTACTTATGTGTACTAAATGGTACTATGTTTGGTACAACTTGATTATGTGCAAACGGATAGGCTGGACTCCAGACTTAAGGAATTAAAATTACTGTTGGATTGAGGTAGTTTAGGAAATTCGTAATTTTGGGAACATAAAGTACTAAATTGTACTAAATAGTCATGGTCCGTTTTGAGAATATGCATAGAATCACTTTCTCCGAATTGGGAGAAGTTTGGCCCAAGGACGAACCGAATTGAAATTGAAATCGGTTCATATTTAGATATAGTTCGATGTATAGTTTTGTCCGATTAAATGATGGCCTTTAATCCGGGGTCAATGACCCTAATTTTGGAGTAAGCCTTAATACGGGATTAAATGACCCTTAATCCGTATTAAGCCTTAATCCGGGGTCAAGGACCTTAAACCGGATTAAATGTCCCTTAATCCGGATTAAGTGTCCCTTAATCCGGATTAAGTGGCCCTTAATCCGGATTAAGTGGCCATTAATCCGGATTAAGTGGCCCTTAATCCGGATTAAGTGGCCCTTAATCCGGATTAAGGGTCCTTGACCCAGGTTTAAGGCTTAATCCGGATTAAGGGACACTTAATCCGGATTAAGGGACACTTAATCCGGATTAAGGGACACTTAATCCGGATTAAGGGTCCTTGACCCAGGTTTAAGGCTTAATCCGGATTAAGGCATTATCCGGATTAAGGGACACTTAATCCGGATTAAGTGACATTTAATCCGGTTTAAGGGTCCTTGACCCCGGATTAAGGCCTTTGCGCTATATCTAAATATGAACCGAGTTCCCCAATTTCAATACGGTTCGTCCTTGGGCCAAACTTCTCCCAATTCCGAGAAACTGATTCTATGCATATTCTCAAAACGGACCAGGCCTCTTAATCCGGATTAAGTGGCCCTTAATCCGGATTAAGAAGCCTGGCCTGGCCTTAATGGCCTTAATCCGCCTTAATCTGGCCTTGATCCGGATTAAGGCTTAAATCTGGGTCAAGGACCCTTAATCCGGATTAAGTGTCCCTTAATCCGCATTACGTGTCCTTAATCGGGATTAAGTGTCCCTTAATCGGGATTAAGTGTCCCTTAATCGGGATAAAGTGTCCCTTAATCCGGATTAAGTGTCCCTTAATCAGGATTATGCCTTAATCCGGATTAAGCCTTAAACCTAGGTCAAGGACCCTTAATCCGGATTAAGTGTCCCTTAATCCGGATTAAGTGTCCCTTAATCCGGATTATGCCTTAATCCGGATTAAGCCTTAAACCTGGGTCAAGGACCCTTAATCCGGATTATGTGTCCCTTAATCCGGATTAAGTGTCCCTTAATCCGGCTTATGTGTCCCTTAATCCGGATTAAGTGTCCCTTAATCCGGATTAAGGGTCCTTGACCCAGGTTTAAGGCTTAATCCGGATTAAGTGGCCCTTAATCCGGATTAAATGTCCCTTAATCCGGGGCCAAGGACCCTTAATCCGGATTAAGCCTTAATCCTGGGTCAAGGACCCTTAATCTATAAGATATATAAGGACTTTGGTGCACCATTTACTTTAAATCGAACGAAACTATATATCGTGCTATATTCGGAGAAAGTGATTCTATGCTTATTCTCAAAACGGACCATGACTATTTAGTACAATTTAGTACTTTATGTTCCCAAAATTACGCATTTCCTAAACTACCTCAATCCAACAGTAATTTTAATTCCTTAAGTCTGGAGTCCAGCCTATCCGTTTGCACATAATCAAGTTGTACCAAACATAGTACCATTTAGTACACATAAGTACCTCAATCCTGTACTCCAATAGTAATCCTAATTCCTATTTTTAAGTATTCAATCTCTTTACGCTCAACTAAATGCAGATAGTACCAAATTTAGTACTTTTCATAGACATAAGTACGAATTTCTAAAATGGAGCATCTACATCCTTCTAACTTTCCATCAGTGAACCACATCCAAAATTTCAGAATTCTAGCTCTTCCCCTTTGTCTACCCTCGATTCGGGGTCAATGACCTTTAATTCGGGTTAAATGATGGCCTTTAATCCGGGGTCAATGACCCTTAATCCGTATTAAGCCTTAATCCGGAGTCGAGGATTCTTAAACCGGATTAAATGTCCCTTAATCCGGAGTAAGTGTCCCTTAATCCGAATTAAGTGGCCCTTAATCCGGAGTGTCCCTTAATCCGGATTAAGTGTCCCTTAATCCGGATTAAGCCTTAATCCTGGTTCAAGGACCCTTAATCCGGATTATGCCTTAATCCCTTAATCCGGATTAAATGTCCCTTAATCCGGATTAAGTGGCCCTTAATCCGGATTAAATGTCCCTTAATCCGAGGTCAAGGACCCTTAATCCGGATTAAGCCCTAATCCTGGGTCAAGGACCCTTAATCTATAAGATATATAAGAACTTTGGTGCACCATTTACTTTAAATCGAACGAAACTATATATGGAGCTATATTCGGAGAAAGTGATTCTATGCCTATTCTCAAAACGGACCATGACTATTTAGTACAATTTAGTACTTTAATGTTCCCCGGCATTTCCTAAACTACCTATAACAGTAATTTTAATTCCTTAAGTCTGGAGTTAAGCCTATCCGTTTGCACATAATCAAGTTGTACCAAACATAGTACCATTTAGTACACATAAGTACCTCAATCCTGTACTCCAATAGTAATCCTAATTCCTATTTTTAAGTATTCAATCTCTTTACGCTCAACTAAATGCAGATAGTACCAAATTTAGTACTTTTCATAGACATAAGTACGAATTTCTAAAATGGAGCATCTACATCCTTCTAACTTTCCATCAGTGAACCACATCCAAAATTTCAGAATTCTAGCTCTTCCCCTTTGTCTACCCTCGATTCGGGGTCAATGACCCTTAATCCGTATTAAGCCTTAATCCGGGGACAAGGATCCTTAAACCGGATTAAATGTCCCTTAATCCGGATTAAGTGTCCCTTAATCCGGATTAAGTGGCCCTTAATCCGGATAAAACCTTAATCCGGATTAAGCCTTAATCCGGATAAAACCTTAATCCGGATTAAGCCTTAATCCGGATTAAGCCTTGTCCCTTAATCCGGATTAAGGACCTTATGGACAATCCGGATTAAGTGTCCCTTAATCCGGATTAAGTGTCCCTTAATCCGGATTAAGGGTCCTTGACCCAGGTTTAAGGCTTAATCCGGATTAAGGGCCACTTAATCCGGATTAAGGGCCACTTAATCCGGATTAAGGGACCCTTAATCCGGATTAAGTGTACCTTAATCCGGACTAAGAGGCCCTTAATCCGAATTAAGTGGCCCTTAATCCGGATTATGCCTTAATCCGGATTAAGCCTTAAACCTTAAGGCGCAATCCGGATTAAGGGTCACTTAATCCGGATTAAGGGGCACTTAATCCGATCCTTAATCCGGATTAATAGTCCCTTAATCCGGATTAAGCCTTAATCCTGGGTCAATGACCCTTAATCCGGATTGAGTGGCCCTTAATCCGGATTAAGCCTTAATCCTGGGTCAAGGACACTTAATCCGGATTAAGGCATCAAGTGTCCCTTAATCCGGATTAAAAGTCCCTTAATCCGGATTAAGCCTTAATCCGGATTAAGCTTTAATCCTGGGTCATTGACCCTTAATCCTGGGTCAAGGACCCTAAATCCGCCTTAATCCGGATTAAATGTCCCTTAATCCGGATTAAGTGGCCCTTAATCCGAATTAAGTGGCCCTTAATCCGGATTATGCCCTAATCCGGATTAAGCCATAAACCTGGGTCAAGGACCCTTACTCCGGATTAAGTGTCCCTTAATCTATCCATCTACATCCTTCTAACTTTCCATCAGTAAACCACATCCAAAATTTCAGAATTCTAGCTCTTCCCCTTTGTCTACCCTCGATTCGGGGTCAATGACCTTTACTCCGGGGTCAATGACCCTTAATCCGTATTAAGCATTAATCCGGGGTCAAGGATCCTTAAACCGGATTAAATGTCCCTTAATCCGGATTAAGTGGCCCTTAATCGTGTTATATTCGGAGAAAGTGATTCTATGCTTATTCTCAAAACGGACCATGACTATTTAGTACAATTTAGTACTTTATGTTCCCAAAATTACGCATTTCCTAAACTACCTCAATCCAACAGTAATTTTAATTCCTTAAGTCTGGAGTCCAGCCTATCCGTTTGCACATAATCAAGTTGTACCAAACATAGTACCATTTAGTACACATAAGTACCTCAATCCTGTACTCCAATAGTTATCCTAATTCCTATTTTTAAGTATTCAATCTCTTTACGCTCAACTAAATGCAGATAGTACCAAATTTAGTACTTTTCATAGACATAAGTACGAATTTCTAAAATGGAGCATCTACATCCTTCTAACTTTCCATCAGTGAACCACATCCAAAATTTCAGAATTCTAGCTCTTCCCCTTTGTCTACCCTCGATTCGGGGTCAATGACCTTTAATTCGGGTTAAATGATGGCCTTTAATCCGGGGTCAATGACCCTTAATCCGTATTAAGCCTTAATCCGGGGACAAGGATCCTTAAACCGGATTAAATGTCCCTTAATCCGGATTAAGTGTCCCTTAATCCGGATTAAGTGGCCCTTAATCCGGATTATGCCTTAATCCCTTAATCCGGATTAAGTGTCCCTTAATCCGGATTAAGTGGACACTTAATCCGGATTAAGGGTCCTTAATCCGGATTAAGGCTTAATCCGGATTAAGGGCCACTTAATCCGGATTAAGGGTCCTTGACCCAGGTTTAAGGCTTGACCCAGGTTTAAGGCTTAATCCGGATTAAGGGCCAATTAATCCGGATTAAGTCCTTGGCTCAGGATTAAGTGACCCTTAATCCCAGGTTTAATTAAGGGTCCTTGACCCAGGTTTAAGGCTTAATCCGGATTAAGGGGACACTTGATGCCTTAATCCGGATTAAGTGTCCTTGTCCCAGGATTAAGGCTTATTCCGGATTAAGGGACACTTAATCCGGATTAAGGGCCACTTAATCCGGATTAAGTGTCCCTTAATCCGGATTAAGGGTCCTTGACCCAGGTTTAAGGCTTAATCCGGATTAAGGCATAATCCGGATTAAGGGCCGGATAATCCCTTAATCCGGATTAAGACAATTAATCCGGTTTAAAAGACACTTAATCCGGATTAAGGCTTAATCGAAGATATATAAGTCCCTTAATCCGGATTAAGCCTTAAAGTGATTATGCTTATTCCGGAGAAAGGACACTTAATCCGGATTAAGGATTAATTTAGTACTTTATGTTCCCAAAATTACGCATTTCCTAAACTACCTCAATCCAACAGTAATTTTAATTCCTTAAGTCTGGAGTCCAGCCTATCCGTTTGCACATAATCAAGTTGTACCAAACATAGTACCATTTAGTACACATAAGTACCTCAATCCTGTACTCCAATAGTTATCCTAATTCCTATTTTTAAGTATTCAATCTCTTTACGCTCAACTAAATGCAGATAGTACCAAATTTAGTACTTTTCATAGACATAAGTACGAATTTCTAAAATGGAGCATCTACATCCTTCTAACTTTCCATCAGTGAACCACATCCAAAATTTCAGAATTCTAGCTCTTCCCCTTTGTCTACCCTCGATTCGGGGTCAATGACCTTTAATTCGGGTTAAATGATGGCCTTAATCCGGGGTCAATGACCCTTAATCCGTATTAAGCCTTAATCCGGGGACAAGGATCCTTAAACCGGATTAAATGTCCCTTAATCCGGATTAAGTGGCCCTTAATCCGGATTAAGTGGCCCTTAATCCGGAATAAGGGATTATCCGGATTAAGGGCCACTTATCCGGATTAAGTGTCCCTTAATCTATCCATCTACATCCTTCTAACTTTCCATCAGTAAACCACATCCAAAATTTCAGAATTCTAGCTCTTCCCCTTTGTCTACCCTCGATTCGGGTCAATGACCTTTAAATCGGGTTAAATGATGGCCTTTAATCCAGGGTCAATGACCCTAAATTTGGAGTAAGCCTTAATACGGGATTAAATGACTCTTAATCCGTATTAAGCCTTAATCCGGGGTCAAGGGCCCATAAACCGGATTAAATGTCCCTTAATCCGGATTATGTGTCCCTAAATCCGGATTAAGTGTCCCTTAATCCGGAATAAGCCTTAATCCTGGGTCATGTGTCCGGATTATGTACCCTTAATCCGGATTAAGTGTCCCTTAATCCGGATTAAGCCTTAAACCTGGGTCAAGGACCCTTAATCCGGATTAAGCCTTAATCGGATTAAGTGACCCTTAATCCGTATTAAGCCTTAATCCTGGGTCAAGGACGCTTAATCCGGATTGAGTGGCCCTTAATCCGGGTTAAGGCTTAATCCGGATTAAAGGCCACTTAATACGGATTAAGGGACACTTAATCCGGGTTAAGGGACATTGAATACGGGACACTTAATCCGAATTAAGGGACACTTAATACGGATTAAGTTACACTTAATACGGATTAAGGGACACTTAATCCGGATTAAGGGACACTTAATCCGGATTAAGTGGGACTTAATACGGATTAAGGCTTAGGCCTGTGTAAAGGACGATTAATCCGGATTAAGTGGCCCTTACTCCGGATTAATGGTCCTTGACCCCCGAATGAGGGTCCTTGGATTAAGCCTTAATCCGGATTAAGTGTCGCTTAATCCGGATTAAGCCTTAATCCTGGGTCAAGGACTTTTAATCCGGATTAAGGGACCCTTGATCCTTAATCCGGATTAAGGGTCATTGACCCAGGTTTAAGGCTTAATCCGGATTAAGATATAATCCGGATTAAGGGCCACTTAATACGGATATAGGGACACTTAATCCGGATTAAGGGACTGTTGTGGAAATATTATTTGAAATTAAATATAAATTCATTGTATTATTATTTTTAATATATTTATAAAAATCAATTCATGTACTTATAATATTAATCAACGCTGTAACAAGTAGAAGAAAAGAATAAGTGTTACTTGCTCAGTTGTCCGGACCGCGTTACGTCGCTGCCGCAGCCGCGCCGTCTTGACTGCACTCAACAACGAGGGGTCATAAAATATTTTTTTGTTTCTGCTTTGGGTTTATCCCCACGTAAACATCTGAGCCTCTGTTAACATAGTGTGTCACTACTATGAAACTTATTAAAAATAAACACATCATAAATTGAGGCTCAGGTGTTTCTGGTAAATCAGCACAGCATTCAAACTCAATAATTCTTTGAGTTAAAATAGTTTGGGTTCTACACTTTTGCGCTGATACTTTTTCACTCTCTTCTGTTTTAACTCCAGATCGAACAACATCGCAGCAGCAAGTATTTCACTAACCAACCATTCTTTTCTTCTACTTCCAGCAAATTCATTTTTCTGAACTTATGCAAATACAATTGGCATTTGCATTAATCAATAAATTTCTGGAAATATTCTTTTAAAGTGAATTTACTACAGTCTTTTAAATTCTCGATCTAACTTTTCTAAAATCGAGTAATTTCTTAACATAAAAATTGGTGCCGAACCCCGGGAACTTAGAAAATAAATTTTTTCTTAAAATTTAAACCGAGATTGTCAGTGAAATCAGTTGTGCAAATTTGTGTGACTAGCGTGTTTTAAGTACAGTACATTTATCATGAGTTCACTTGACATTTTAATAAAAGAACAACGTGGTTTGTTGCAATTGGTTAATAAACACGAAATTGGATTCAATAGGAAATCCAGGAAAGAAAAAACTCATGGTTATTTGAACTCCCTTGCCCAAATAATTGACGACATCTTCACCAAGTTCGAAAGTCAGCATGCAAAAATTGTAAGATTGGCACATGAAACATCCATGGATGAGAACGATGTTCCGTATTTGAAAGAAGACGTATTTTTCGAGTTTTCTGAAAAATTTTTAATGTTCAAAGGACGCTTAATCGATTCTCTTCCCGATACTTCTGCAGCTAATTCACCATTAGCAAGCACTTTTGCTGCTCCAACTAATCGTTCGGACACAACCATAAATGCAGACAGTCGTCTTCCCAAGATTAGTTTACCAAAATTTTCTGGCGATTATATCGATTGGCTTCCTTTTCGTGATATTTATTCATCTTTAGTGCACAACAATGATTCACTGAACAAAGTACAAAAATTCTTTTATTTGAAGGGCACTCTTTCAGGTGAAGCTGCCAATTTAATAAAAACTTTTTCAGCCACAGAAGCAAATTACGATTCGGCGTGGCAAATTCTAGAATCTAGATATCATAACCCGCGCATGCTAGTTGGGAATTTAATGTCCAAACTTTTCAACATACCGAAATCAGACGGAGGCTTTCATTCCATCAAATTGATCCATGATTCTACACAAGAATGCCTCGCATCCCTAAATAATCTTGGACTGAGTACTATCAGCTGGGACCCTATACTTATTCATTTGATTATTCAAAAACTCGACTTGCAAACTAGGCGAGATTGGGAAAATTCTCTCAAATCTAGTACAAATTTACCATCTCGTTCTGAACTTTTTTCATTTCTTGAAAGGACATTTCGCACACTGGAATCTTTAAGTATCCAACATCGTCAAAACAAAAATTTAATAAAAACAATAAGTATTTAAAGAAAACATCCTGTCATAATGCGAAGGTTTCAAAATCCAATCAAAGAACTTGTTTTTATTGTGAAAAAACAAATCACACTCTCCCAAAATGTTATAAATTCCTTTCTTTGTCATTGGATCTAAAAGATGAATTTATGTTAAAGAAAATATATGTCGAAACTGTCTTTTTATTGGACATGATCCAAATAATTGTGACTCTCCTTTCCGGTGTGTAATATGCCGACAAATGCATCACACAGTTCTTCATTCTAACGAAATTGATCAAACCCACTCTGAGAACTCTAATCGAAATCTACATTCTCATATTACAACCCATACTGCAAATAACTTTCAGTCAGTGTTATTGTATACTATCCGACTGAATGTTCGTACAACAAGTGGTACTTTTCCTTTACGTGCATTGCTAGATCCAGGCTCTCAAGGTAGTCTTATTACTGAATGTGCAGTACAACTTTTAGGCTTAAAACGAAGAAAAAATCAATGTAAAGTTGTTGGCGTAGGCGATGGTCACGAAAATGTATAAAATTACCTTGTTAGCATTGATTTGCATAACCGCCCAAATAAGGCAATACTATCCTGCACTGCACTGGTACTTCCAACCTTGTAATCATATACTCCCGATCTGTCTACCAAATACGTGTCTATGCCTAACATAAATTCTGATTCTAATAGCTGATCCTTTATTTTATAAAGCAGATAAAATTGATATTATCCTAGGATCTGACATATGCTCAAAAATTAAAATTCCGTCTCAGTCGTTTGTCCACAATGGACTTTTCTTTCAAAATACTCACTTCGGCTGGGTTTTTTCGGGAACATGTGATAATCCATCATCTCATAAGATTCATATACATAATACCAATTTAGAGACAATATTAAGATCATTCTGGGAACAAGAAGAAGTGTCTTCAAAAAGAAATCTTACTCAGGAGGAAATAGCATGCGACAACTATTTTAAAGCTTCGACAGAAAGACAAGAAAACGGACGCTACCTCGTGAATTTGCCATTCAAATCCATATTGTCCTCAAATGAAGCTCCCAATTTACAAAATAATGCTCTGAATGCATTCAAAAGGTTGAGGCACTTAGAAATTTCATTTTCCAAGCGTCCTGAGTTTGAACATTCTTACAAAACGTTTATGAAGGAATATGAAACGTTAGGTCATATGACCAAAGTCGGTAAATATCCTGAAGATATAAGGCAAAACTCTTACTTTCTCCCTCATCATGGGGTCATTAAAGAGGATAGTAGCACAACCAAACTTCGTGTGGTATTTGATGGCAGTAGCCACTCTCCGAATTGTAAACCTCTTAATGATGAATTAGCTCCAGGTCCTGCACTGCAAAACGAAATTTCTTCGATAATTACAAAATGGCGTTTTCATAAAATCGGATTTAGTGCAGATATCGAGAAAATGTTCCGTCAAATTGACGTAAACTCTGAACATAGGCCATTTCAACAGATTTTGTGGAGGTACGATCCTTCTGATCAAATATCTATTTATGAACTTAACACTGTCACCTATGGTACTACCAGTGCACCTTATTTAGCTATCCGAGTCCTACATAAACTATCCGAAGACTTCCAACATGATTTCCCAAAGGCTGCCAAAGTTTTAGTAACAGATTCTTATATCGATGACATTATATCTGGGGCTGAAACTTTTGAAGAAGCCAAAGTTTTATATAATGACTTATGCAAGCTGCTAAAGTTAGGTGGCTGCAACCTTCGAAAATGGAGCTCGAACTCTGAAAAACTACTACATGAAATTCCAGAATTATGTCGGGATCCTTCCTTGACAATTGGCTTTGACAAGGACAACGTCATAAAAACTCTTGGAGTCCAATGGAATACGCGTAGCGATTCATTTTCTTTCAAAGTAAATCTGGATGAAAATCCAAATATCTCCAAAAGATCAATCCTATCTGAGTCGGCTAGATTATACGATCCCCTGGGTTGGCTTACACCCACTACATTAGTTTCAAAATCTCTATTTAAAAAACTCTGGGAGCATGTAATAGACTGGGACGAAAAATTACCGACAGAGTTGGAAGAAGCTTGGTCGAGACATAGATACTCTTTGAGAGATCTAACAAAGGTCAAAATCCCCAGATGGATAAAATGGTCTCGACAGTCTCAAATTGAACTTCACTGTTTTTGTGATGCGTCTACAGAAGCTTATGCCGCTGTTGTATACGCTAGAGTTTTGTCTCCTGATGTTATAACGGTATCAATATTGCAAGCAAAATCGAAGGTTTCCCCAATTAAAACAGTGACTATCCCACGATTGGAGCTTTGTGCCGCAAAATTACTAGTGCATTTAACCGATAGTGTTAAAAACTCATTAACAGACTATAACATCCAAAACATTTATTATTGGAGCGATAGTGCTACGGTCTTGAGCTGGATTAGAAAACCCCCTTCAAAGTGGTCAGTATACGTGGGTAATAGAGTAGCAGACATACAAAGATTTAGTAGTCCTCTTCAATGGAATTATGTACCATCCGCCCTTAACCCCGCTGACTGCGCGTCAAGGGGTATATCAGCTCAGGAATTATTAAATCATAAAATGTGGTGGTCTGGACCACAGTTTAGGAAACCGAATATATCAATACATAATTTGAATAAAAAGGAGTATAACATTTGGCTTAATAAGTATTCAGATTTGAACAAATTGTTGAGAAATATATCTTACTGTTTTCGGTTTATATTTAATATTAGAAATCCAAAAATAAGGAAAATAGGAGGCTTAACAGCTAACGAAAAAAGAAACACTCTTCACTTTTTTGTAAAGGAAGTACAAGAAGCTGATTTTCAACAAGAAATAAAATTTCTTTCTACAAAAAGGCCTTTAAAACAAAGTCCTTTGTTAAAACTTATGCCTTTTCTCGACGATAAGGGTATTATACGTGTTGGTGGCCGACTACAAAACTCTAGTTTGGAGTTCAACGTAATGCATCCCATTGTCTTATCAAAAAGTAATCCTCTAAGCCCTTTGTTAAAACTTATGCCTTTTCTCGACGATAAGGGTATTATACGTGTTGGTGGCCGACTACAAAACTCTAGTTTGGAGTTCAACGTAATGCATCCCATTGTCTTATCAAAAAGATCATCTGATCATTAGAGATGCTCATGAAAGAACACTACATGGTGGCATTACTCTTACTATGTCTTATGTCAACAGATCGTTTTGGATATTATCCGGGACCCAACTGGCAAAGAATATAATTTCACGATGCTTGAAGTGCTTTAGATATTCTGCAAAAACTTCTCAACAAATTATGGGAAATCTGCCATCTGTTCGCCTACATGCTACACGGCCATTTAAGCATAGCGGGGTTGATTATGCTGGTCCAATAATGATAAAGAATTCAACTCTTCGGTCCTCTGTGATATCCAAAGGTTACCTTTGTTTGTTTGTATGTATGGTAACCAAGGCATTACATCTGGAAGCTATATCGGATCTCACAACAACAGCTTTTCTAGCAGCGTTCAGGCGTTTTATCTCTCGCCGAGGTGAATGTACTAGCAATACGCAACTGAACCAGTAAGATGCACAACACTAC
>NW_026874806.1:0-16738 GCF_032173495.1 Musca vetustissima
GTCTGTATGTAAATGCCGAAAAAATTGTTACAAAAAAAACTACCACATTATTAATACACACTCTATTATTTAATCATTAATGAGCAGAGGCAGGCAGACAGGCGACCTTCTGCGATTTAAAAATTACACCCAAAGAAAAAAATTAGATCATTTACACCTTCAGCAATGGGTTTTTGGGTTTTATTTATTTATTTATTTTTTGCTTTCGTATTTGAAGATTTTTATTTTGTGTTTGCCCCCAATTTTCGGAGCTTCTTTTGTTCATAAACAAAATTGTTGTTTTTGGGGGATTGTTAAATCATTTTGGAACTCAAAAACTCGTCATCCAAAAAACAGAAAATTAAACGAAAAAGAAATGTTCAAACACACCTCTTTCTTCACTTTACCAGAAAAAAATAAAGTTTTGTATTTAAGTATGTTTAGGTGTGCTTGTGTGTGTTTGAGCATTTCTTTCACGCGTTTTTTGTTACGACCAATTTTATTCTCTTTCGATCTCTACTTAAAAAAAATATTTGTTGTTGTTGTTATTTTTGTTAACAACAAAATACCTAGTGAAGAAAGCGTTTTTTATTTGTTGTTACTGCTGCTGCTATTTAAACATGATAATCATGCGCAATGATGATTGTGTTTAAATAAAAAACCAAAACCAAAAACAACAACTTCAATACCTCTTTTCTGCCACCAACAAATACCACTGAATGTCTGTAATTGTAAAGAGTGAAAAAAAGGTAACAAAAAAGAAACCCCGTTAAAAGTAACAACCAAAAGCAAAAACCAAAAAAGAAAAAGTCTTCGATGGCGTTGTTGGCTTCGTCATTGCACATGAATGAGTGTTGATTTTTATTTCAAATTCAATAAAGAAAAAAAATTACTACTGCTATGAAATAAAGTGGGCGGTAGCCGGCTTCGGAAGAAGCCTTACTACACCTGTGCCAAAGAGAAAAAAAGTCAGTAAAATTCTCGAAAAGTTTAGAAACGAATTTGATGACAATTAGCGATTTTATTTCGGGAAAAAAAAATATTTTTGGTAAAACCCAATTTTTACGGAATTTTATTATGTCTAGGGATTTTCTTTGTTTGGTGACCTATAGTGAAATTTTATGGAGAATATTTTCTACTTTAATACTGGCCCTCTAAATTGAAGTCTTGGTGGAGAATTTGGCTTCAATTGAAAAAAGTCCACCCAATAGGCCCAAAATTATAAATTTGTTTATATACCAAATTGTAAGCGATTATTTACAGAGTCCTATTATAGCTACAGATTTCGATTGTTCAGAGGCTTATAGTGAAATTTTATATAGAATATTTTTTCCCTTAATACAAACTACCTAAAATGAAGTCTTGATGGAAAATTGGGTCTAAATTCCGATAATTGACCAAATTGCTTAAAATATGCTTTATACCAAAATTGAAAGCTACTTTTTTTACAGTTCTATTAAAGCTAAAGATTTCGCGTGTTCGGTAACCCATAGTGAAATTTCATGTACAATATTTTTTACTTTAGTACCAACTCTCTAAAATTAAGCCTTGGTGGCAAACTGGGCATTAATTTGGAAAGTGTACCAAATTGGCCCCAAAATTCCATATTTTTTTATATACCCAATTTGAAGCGACTTTTTACAGAATTATATTATAGTTACAGATTTTGATTGTTCGGCGATCTATAGTAAAATTTTACGGAGAATATTTTCATCTTTAATACCGACCCTCCAACATGAAGTATTTATGGAGAATTTAGCATAAATTGAGAAACAGTAACAAATTGAACTAAAATTACATATTTCTAAATATACCCAATTAGAAGCGACTTTTTACAGAGTTCTATCATAGCCACATATTTCGAATGTTCAGTGATCTATAATGAAATTTTATGGAAAATATTTTCATCTTTAATACCGACCCTCTGACATGCAGTCTTAATGGAGAATTTGGCATCAATTGAGAAAGAGCAACAAATTGAACCAAAATTACATAATTCTACATATACCCAAATTAGAAGCGATTTTTCCAGAGTTTTATTATAACTACAGATTTCGATTTTTCGGTGACCTATAGTGAAATTTTATGGAGAATATTTTTTACTTTAATACCTACTCTCAAAACTGAAGTCTTTGTGGAGAATTTGTCATCACTTGAAAAAGAGCAACAAATTAGCCCAAAATTAAAAATGTTTATAGATATCCAATTGGAAGCGACTTTTAATAGAATTTTATTATATCTACAGACTTCGATTATTCGATGACTTATAGTGAAATTTATTACAGAATATTTTCTACTTTAATATCTACTCTCAAAAATGAAGTCTTGGTGGAGAATTTGTCATCACTTGGGAAAGAACAACAAATTGTGCCAAAATTAAAAATTTCTGTAGATATCCAATTGGAAGCAACTTTTTCAAGTTATGTTTTTATAAAATATATTGCATGTTCTGATTTCGTTTGTTCAGACACATATAGTTAAATTTTGTGTAGAATATTTTCTTCATTAACATCAACCATCTAAAATTATGTTTTGGGGTAGAATTTGGACCTTTACTTCCAAGTTTGAAGTCAAAATTCCTCCACATATATTATATCTACCGATTTCCTACCTTAAGTGACTTATAGTGAAATAGTGATTTCCGTAGAATATTTTTTCCATTTACATTCAACCACTAAAACTAAGTTATGGGGGAGAATTTAACATGAACTCAAAAAGGAGGCAAATTTAGCCAAAAAATACTTATTTTATATATACAAATTGATGGTGATATTTTTCATATATCTATTATATCTACCGATGTCTGTTGTTCGGTGACTTATAGTGAAATTTGATGGAGAATATTTTTCTCATATATATCAGCTTCCTAAAATTAAGTTTTGGAGGAGAATTTTGCATGAACTCGAAAAGGAAGCAAAATTACTCAAAAAAAACCTAATCCCTTTCTAATCCCTTACAAAATCCCCAGGCACATAGAAACATTATCTATATATTATACCCTATATATGGTGCTGTAGCGTATGACAAAAAATTCCAACAACCACAACAAAATGTTAAAATAAATCAACAACAATAACAAAAAATGTGGTAAATGACGGTAAAAACTATTTTTACACTTCCACTTTAATGAAGTATTTTTTTCTACTTCTTTTTTTTGTTTTTTTTATAACTTACAGGCACATGTATGTAAGCCCAACATGCTAGCGGCCAGCTAGTCAGTCTGTTAGTTGTTTTTTTTTTTTTTCTTTTTTGTTTTCCAAGAGACTTTTAAACATCAATGAAGCAAAACTGAAAAGCCCCCTGGTTCGAATGTATGTGAATGGTGGAGGTATGTCTCTTTGTTTTTCTGTTAAACAATTCGAATATTTTTTTCTTAAAAAAAAAATAAAAATAAACGTTTTACAATGGAATACTTGTTGCTGTTGTTGGTTCTGAAAAAATGCATGGCTTAAATAGCTAACTATAATTTAACTCCTCAAAAAAAAGGCAAAAAAAAAACCTTACAGCGAGCAAAACATTTTCACACTCACTGCTCTCAAATTACAAAACACACACAGTGATAAAAAGAGAGAGAGAGTTGAAAATTGCCTTTGTGGGGTTTCAATGATCCAGAGATACCAATGAAAATTGGAAAATGGAAACCCGTAATAACAACAACAAGAAACAAACCTACAAAAAAATATAGGCAATTGGCCAAGTCAGTCATTATTGGGCTAGGCCCAAACTTACAACACACACACAGATAAAGACCATGTGCAGCACACATGATATGCATGTTGTGTATGTGTTTGAATTCAAATATTTATGTGTGTATGTGTGTTTTGATCTTACCAAACACATATTGCCAGTCTATGCATTGCTAGTCTATATCAATGCTGTTTTTCTAGATGTAGGTAGGTAGAGGAGTTTTAATGTTGGATCATATTATGCGCTTGAATACTTAAACGAAAGCCGAAAATAACAACAACCATAACCAAAAACATATTGGCTAAAATGGATGAAGCAAATCCCAAACAAACAAAAGAAAAAACTGTGATCATGAAACTAAACATAGTTTTAGAGGTAATGATTATTCATGTTGTGATTGGATGGTAGAGGGGTGGTTTAATGAAGGAGGTACACATATATATTTCTTTTCGGATAAATATAGAAAAATTGAACCATTAATAAAATTTCGTTAAATAGGGAGACCATGTTTTTGGGGGAAAGTTTCCAAAAAGTTGTAAAATATGAAATTTTTTATACCCCAAACTTAAAGTAATATAAATTATATCTACCGATTTAATGTCTTAAGTGACTCATAGTGAAATTCGATGGAGAATATTTTACTCATTAACATCAACATCAAAATGAAGTTTTGAAAATCGTATATTTATTTTATAATTTCACATTGGAGGTCATATTTTACAAATAAATATTATATTTTCCGATTTCTGTTGTTTAGTGACCCATAGTGGAATTTGATGGAGAATATTTTACTCATTAACATCAACCCCCTAAAATTAAGTTTTGGGGGAGAATTTGGCACCACTCAGAAAAAGATACAAAAAGACCCCATACTATTATTTATTTTATAATTTCACATTGGAGTTCATTTTTTACATATAAATATTATATCTACCGATTTCTGTTTTTCAGTGACATATAGTGAAATTCGATGGAGAATATTTTACCCATTAACATCTCTCCCCTAAAATTGAGTCCTCGTGGAGAATTTGGCTCGAACTCAGAAAAAGGTACAAAATGACACCCAAAACGTGTTATTTTTATATGAATGGTCAAATTCAATGTGATGTTTTATAGATATCTATAATATTTGCGGACTTCCTGTGTTCGACGACCTCTATTGGAATTCGTTGTAGAATATTTGTTCCTTCTCTGCACACCCTTAAAATGAAGAATTGCCATCAATTCAAAAAAAAATTGACCGAAATTGGTATTTTTATACTCGAATGATCAACTTCGATGTAATATTTTATAGATATCTATAACATCTAGAGATTTCTGATATTCGGTGACTTTAAGTAAAATTTTATGGAGAATATTTTCTTCATTAACATATCTCTCCTAATATTAAGTCTTCATGGAGAATTTTGCAAAAACTCAGAAAAGGAAAAAAATACCCAAAAACATGTATATTAATGTTTTAGGGCCCAAAATCTATGAGATATTTTACAGATATCTATACTATTTGCAGATTTCTGTTGTTCGGTGACATATAGTGAAATTTGATGGAGAATATTTTACTCATTAACATCAACCCCCTAGAATGATGTTTTGGGGGAGAATTTGGCTCGAAATCAGAAAAGGTGCAAAATGGCTCAAATTGGCATACTTATGCCCGAAGGACCAACTTCAAAGTAATATTTTAAAGATAACTATAATATCTACAGATGTACTTTGTTGTGAATATAGTGAATTTTTATGGAGAATATTTTCTTGATTTACAGCTCCCTCCTAAAATAAAGTTTTCGAGGAGAATTTGGCATGAAATCAGAAAAGTTAAAAAATGCCCCAAATTGCATTTTTTACACACAACTGTCCAACTTAGATGCGATTTTTTGCAGATATTTATAATATTTGTCGGTATACTTTGTTCGGTAAGTTATAGTGAAATTTTATGGAGAACATTTTTCTCATTAGCATCACCCACCTAAAATAACGCCTTCTGGAAGAAATGAGCATCCACTTAGAAAAAGTATAAAATTACCTAAATTGCAATTTTTATACTCGAATGACCACTTTCGATGCGATATTTTATAGATAGCTATAACATCTAGAGATGTCTTATTTTCGGGGGCTTATAGTGAAATTTTATGGAGAATATTTTCTCTATTTACACCTCCTCCCTTAAATTGAGTTTTCGGGGAGAAATCAGTTCGAACTCAAAAATGCTACAAAATTGCCCAAATTGGTATTTTTATAACCGGCATGACAAAGCTTTTGGGGCTATTTTATAGGTATCTATAATATCTTCGGAATTTCTTTGTACAGAAACTTATAGTGAAATTTAGTGGAGAATATTTTCCTCATTAGCATCACCCTGCTAAAGTAAAGTTTTCCGGGAGAATATTTTTCAAGACTTCAAGTCCCAAATTAGTGGAGAATATTTTTTCATTAGCAGCACCCTGCAAAAATAAAGTTTTCCCGGAGAATTTGGCTCGAATTCAGAAGAAGTAAAAAACGATGTATCCTGCTGTCAAAAGATCATAAGTTTTGCTATAGAAAACGGTTATTTGATCATCTTCAGAGGCCCACCATAGGGGAGGTTTCCTTTGGATAAAATAAATTGTAATGCTTATCCGTAAGACTTTTGAAATTTTATAAAGAGAGAAGGAGATATTTTTTCATCTTTTGAAGTCGGAACCTTTTGTTTTTTTTTTCATAAAAAACCCCTATCCTCTGGCGAAAAAATTTTCTTCGTAAAATATTCTGTTGCAGGAAGATTTTTGAGGCTTTGTACATATATTAATTCATCAGGAAAAAGTGGTTATTTGTTGGCCTTCGCAGGTTCATGGAACCCGTTCCAAGATCTCTGAAGAAGGATAGAAGTCTTATTTTTCATTCTTCGAGGCCTGTATACATTCGAGAACCTTCTCTTCATTTTCATAAGTCTATTAATTCCTCAGGAGAAAGAGGTTATGTGTTGGCCTTCGAAGGTCCATGGAATCCCTTCGAAGACTTCTGAAGAAGGATAAAGGTATTATTTTTTGTATTTTTCGAGGTCTATATACATCCCAGAACCTTGTCTTCATTTCCATAAAAAAATTCACTTTGCTGTTGACAAAAAAACCAGAAGATATTAGAAAGAGGTTATTTATTGGTCTTCGAATGTCCAATACGGTTGAGATCTTCATGACTTATACCCATGGAAGAGCTTCGAAGACTTCTGAACAAAGATAGAGGTCTTATTTTTCATTCTTTGGGGTCTGTATACAAACCAGAACCTTATCTTCATTTTCATACAAAAACCTGTAGATTTTCGAGGCCCTGCACAGTCAGAATATCCTTAAGTTCTTCTATAGGAAAAGTCTATTTATTGGTCTTCGAAGGTCCAGTATGAACGGGATAGAATACCTTCCATGATGTATTCCCATGGACTTCTAAAGAAAGAAGCAGGTCGTTTTTCATCCCTTAAACACCACAGAACCTATTTTCATAAAAAAAGAATCCACTATGCTGGTGTCAAAAAAACCCTGAAGATGTTTGAGGCCCTGCACAGTCAGAATATCTCTAAGTTATGTTATAGAAAGAGGAGAAAGATGGTCTTCGAAGGCCCACTACGTATGATAGCTCCCATGTGTGTCATATATTCATGAAGGTCTTCTAAGGAAGAAAGAAGACTTCTTTTTGTAACACTCCGAGAGGTCTGTGTATACCCTCAGAACCTTCTTCTCATTCATAAAAAATTCTATCCTCCACCTCGAAATTTTTCTAACCTCACTTTTTAAACTTCTTGTATTAATCACATTCAAATTGGGCACATGTTGTAAACCTAGCTACACCAGGACCACACCGGTGACAACGTCTACAAAAATTGTTTTTTTTTATCCGTGTGTGTATTTTCTTGCCTGTGTATTGGTGGCGGGGCATAATTTCCAAAGTCTTTTGCAAGATCTAAACAATTTTGCACGATTACATGATGGAAATGGAAATGGAGGAAAATTTCTTATTATTGTTGCAATGTTTTTATAACAACTTGTTTGGCGTTGTTGCAGTTGTTGTTGTTGCTGCTGTTCGATGCAGCTTAAGAGCGAGCAATAATTATAAAAGATTGATACTAAAAGATACACCAAAAAAAATGGATAGCTGGTTAGATGGAGGCTTGAACTAAAAATGGATGGATGGCTGAGTGACTGACAGGCTGGCTGGCTGGCTGGTTGGCAGACTGAATGAATGACTGATGGATGGATGACTGCCTGACTAGATGGATGGCTATGTAGACTAGAGTAAATTTTGTGATCGGTGGATGATGATGACGATCATGATTATGATCGGTATGATGATGCAGACAAGATGCAATGAAAACATTGTTGGATATCATTACTCTTTTTGTTGTTGTTGTTGTTGTTTGGAATTCCAAAGAAGACGAAGACAGCAACGATGACGATGAAGAAGTTTTATCGTTGAAGCGTGGCACCAGCTATCAGCTCAATTGTGATGGAATGGAAATTTTCTGCTTTGCACACACAAAAACTAGGGTCTAAAGTTGCCACACAGCTTCTGGTACTGGCACTGGTGGCGATGGTGGTCGTGGTGGACTGTCACCGTTCAGTGTCTTTGCTATTGATATTCCGTTCGATTTGTTTGTCGGTAGTTTTTAGTTTTTTTTTCGAATTGGGTTTACTCGTAACACCCAACCACTCACTACAAACCCGTCCGCAACTCACTTTTTTTTTTTGGTACACTTCACTTGAGTCTGGGTTTATTTTTCATTTATTTATTTTTTCTTCAATTTTTTTTCTATTTTATTTTGGGTTTTCTATTTCGTTTGTGATTATTTTTCTTGAAAACACGTTTCTAATTTTTTTTCCTTCATTCGCTTATTGGGTTTCCTTTTCAAGATTTTCTTTCTGACGTTATGAAATATAAATCTCTAAATTTTCAAAAAAACACAGGTTCGTTATTTAATTAAAAAAAATAATATTTCGTTATTATTTTTTATCTATCTTCTATTATATATATTTTTTTTAATTTATTTGTAATATTTTTTCCAATTTTTTTTTATTTTCAATTTATTTGCCTTTTCGTGTTAACGTGCTGTATCACGTTTACGCTATGAACGTCTATGAAAAACTGAAGACAAGAAATTTCGTATTTTCAGAGCCAAGTATTGAGACGGCAATGTTTTCAGTTTCTACAACAACATCTTGTTTTTGTTGTTGTTGTTGTTGTCATTTGGCCGTAAGCCCAACAGCGAACACCTCTATGTATGGCCGCTAAATGTGTGTGCATAGGTATGCATGTATGTTGTAAAGTAAGGTTTGCAGCTTTGTATGAATGTGTGTGTGTGCGAACGTACGTACGTACATTAAAGCTTGGCTCAAACTTACTAAACAGGTAGTGTGAGCCAAGCTAATGCACCGGAAGAAATTTTAGGAAAGGGGGAAAATTCGGAAAAAAACTTCGAAAAAATAAAACATCATTTTAAATTAGAGTATGAAAAGTACGGAAAAATTATTCAACATTTTAGAGGAGGTAAACAAAAATTACGGAACAATAAATAAATTAAGACCGAAAATCGATAGTTCGAGAAAATATGGAATTCATTTAAGAGGTCACCAATTGAAGAGTTCTACTAACTAACCGTCTACTGAGCTCTGTTCTGTAGAACTTTGAGGTTTACCACAGAAGACCTCAAGCCCTTTTGAGGCCATGTGTAGATCGAACATACTTTTTCCTAGAACTAAAAAACCTCCTCTAGAGTCTCTATTGCTAAAGGAATATAGCGAAAAGCGCTTGGAAGTCTTTTATTAAACAAATAAAGAACCGGGTTTTGTAAATTTTTGAACCGGATATTCAGATAATATCCTTTGAGGTCTTTTGTAGATCGAACATATTTTTCCTAGAACTAAAAAAACCCTCATCTAGAGCCTCTATTACTAAAGGTCTATAGCTTGGAAGCCCTTGGAAGTATTTTATTAAACAAATAACGAACCGGGTTTTGTAAATTTTTGAAGCCGATAATCGGATAATAAAACCGATAATAGTTCGGTATAATAAATTTAGCACGTTTGTTCACTAGCCTTCCAATAATAAGCATACAAGTTATTGAAACGGGTTTTATTATATGAATAACCGGTTAAAAATGTTTGAAAACCGATACGTTTTTCCTCGAAATTTACTTTTACGTTCAATATATGTGGCACGTTTTTAATAGATTTTTAAAAATATGATTAAAAGGTATTGACACCGGTTTTATTATATGAATAGCCGGTTAAAAAATTTTAGAAACCGGTTCGGTTATCCTCGAATTTTATTTATTTATTTTTTTCGATGTATTTGGCATGCCAATATACTTTCCATGCCAATATGCTTTCCAATAATATGTGTACAAAGTATTGAAACCGGTTTTATTATCTGAATATTCGGTTCAAAAATTTAGAAAACCGGTTCGTTTTTCCTCGAAAATTTTTTTCGACGTATTTGGCATAACTATATATGTTTTTAGTCTTTCCGTAAACCACTAAATAACAGTATAGTCGAACGGGGCCTACCATACGATACCCTACATAACTACCATTTAGAGCCTGGGCAATATTTCGTGATATTTACACCCTCTTCCCCGATTAGAGATCAATAGCACCTCTTTCTTACACTGACATAATTTCCGAATATTCCCAATATTCAGCTCTTCTAATTACCTGTCCGTGGGTTGTGTTCTGATGTTCGGCTTTCAATTATGGCATATAGATCGACTCGAAAGAAAACACAAAAAATTAAGTTTTCGGTCCACTATATCCCAAAACTATTATCTGATCATGACCGAAAATTGGTCATAAATGGAACCTCATGGAACATTTCAAAGCGATCAGCGCTATATTTCCGCCCTCTAGTGTGGTAATGGGTTACTAAATAATATCTCAGTACGTAAGCACCCATAAATATTTAAGTGTAATTCCCACATCTGAGTACATACGACCATATAATTGGTATCAATTTAATTGGGGCTAGAAAGGGATAAAAGGGGGGGGGGATACTTGGCGTGTGGCAATATACCCTCTATTGCCACACGAAGACCCGCTAAATATTGATCAATCTCATCATTCTTATTCTTTGGCCCGATCTCCATCTCCTTGTAAAATTTCGATGTTCGGGCCATAATTGCAGCCTCTAGAGCGACCGAAAAACCGACAAAAATTATGTATTTGGTCCATTTCATCTCCTAAATATTAACCGATCTTTAACAAAAACAATAGGGGTCTTCATTGGCCAGAACCCATACTACATGCAAAATTTCGTGAAGATTGGTCCATAACCGTGGCCTGTGTCGTGTTTACAAATTATAATAGACAGACGGACACACATGTCTAGAGCCACTTAGTTAGTCGAAATATGACGATCGGTATACTTAATGGTGGGTCTAGGACCAATATTTCGCGGAGTTACAAACTCTTGGGGCTGCACAAAGCTATAATACCCTGACAACATAGTTGTGTAGGGTATACAAATGTACTCCTTCTGTAAACCATTGAAAAATATTTTTCAAAAATGTTGGTCTACTGAAAAGGCCCTAAAAAATAATCTTAAAAAAGTCTACAGTTTTGTAGCTCATAAAACAAATATTAAGAAAACAATTGGCACTTAATACAAACTTTTGGAAAAAAATAAATGAAAATAGTTTTGTCTGAAAATATAAGCTCTTGCTAAAAAATATATTTTGAAAAATGTACCCCTCCATTAAACCTTTGAAAAAATATGAAAAAAATCAAATTATCCGGTATGCCCAGGAAAAATTTTTTTTTCAAAAAATCTACAACCTCAATAAACCCTTAAAAATTAGTTTAAATATGTTGCGCTTTTTTTTAAGTCAATTCTACCTATCAAACCATGAAAATTAAAAAATACACGATTTCTGCAAATCTTTAAAGAAAATATTCTAAAAAAATCCCACCCTACCTTTGAACATTTATGTTCGATCCTTTTTATTTTTTATTTAAATTTTTATTAATTAATTTTGTAGCTATTTTCCCTTTAATTTTTAAAGGACATAATTTAAAATTCATTCTTTAAACCTTTCCATTTTAATTAAATTTATTTTTTTATAGTTTTATCAATTTTTAACTAGATATTTTTTCTTCATTGTGAATAAAACACCTAAATATTTATTCACGTGAATAAATTCAGCCCCTTTCAAACGAATCATCAACAATTTTCTCAGTGTTTGGCTATAAGAAGCAGAAAACAAAAACAAACAAACACCAGCAAGCAAGCAGGCAGGCAGGCAAACAAACAAATCAAAACGAATGACTTAAGTAATAGACGAACGAACGTACGAACACCGACCGCACAACGCACAATAAAACAAAAAGCTGTGCTGTTGCTGCTCACAACAACGTCGCAACTTTGGAATTCTCAATACTGGCCGATGATTTGTTGACGATGATGATCATCATCGACGACGACAACAACAACGACGACATCGTTGTTGTTCGGCTCACACAAAACTCTGTTGACAAACGGCCCAAAAATAGCAGCAACAACGACAACACGAACAATAGATAAATTCAATAGTGGCCAAACAAAAAAATGCAAAAGCCGATTGAACGGTACCAATAAAGCTTTTTTTGTGGGGTTTAAACCTTCTCAACACTCAAAGAAAAATCTCTGGCCAAGTGGAGGGAGAACCGGCGAACCGAACCTTTTTGTTGGCTGACTGGTGAAGAAGAGAATGTGCGAAACGCACACACATACACTCAGGCACACAAGAGATCGCAAACAAACCGGCAGCATGGAAGTTATCCTTGAACTCGTTTCACTTAACGAACTGCAACAAACAGCCACAGCAGCAGTAACAACAACAATAACAAAGGAAAACAAGATGGAATGCAAAAATGTAAAACAAAACTTCATCACCGAAAATTATAACAAAATCAAAGGCTGCGAAAAAAAATAAAATGCAAAACAATTTTGAAATGGCTGCGGGTCGTCTTGATCGATCAGTCGTTGCCTCAATGTTGAAAAAAATCGAAGCGAAAACACGTCAACAAAATCAAAATTTAACAACGATGATGATTTAGTTTCTGGTTCCGGTTTGTGTACAACTCATACACATGCACAATAATTTGGGTATTTTGGTTTTGAAAGGGAAGTTCGGAAGAAGGTAGCAGAGGTGCTGGCGAATAACCAGATTAGGTCAATAAAAACATAAAAATGTACTGAATTTTTAAGGTAACAGGTTGTTTTTTTTTTTTTTTTTTGAGGTTTTTATTTCGATACTTATGTTGAGAGAATGTGCGAACCGGCTACATAGAATAAAGGAAAATTTTCCATTCAGCCTTTGTTTCTGGTTTGTATATCCTACCATAAGCGTAGACTTTATAAAAATGTGTATGTTGGGTCTCCAAAAAGGCGCTACAGAAAAGACTCGGGGGTTTATTAAATAATTTTTTTTCGAGGTCTACAAGAAGCGTGCCACCTGAGGTAGCTATTTTCATCACACGATGAAATAGTTCAGACGTCGGGTTAGTCGCCCACACTCGGAAAACCCAACCTACTATGAAAAAGCAAAAATAAAGAAAACCAAACCCCCCTAAAGTTGACGACCCCCGCAAACGTATAAAGGACCACGATCTGCGAATCTGCACTTGGAATGTGCTGTGCGCACGTTGTACAGAACAGGCGCAATGTTCGCTTTGGCGGATGTACTCAAGAAGTACAAAGCCGATATTATTGCCATACAGGAAATGCGATGGAAAGGGGGACTAGCGTAAGTAAATCAGAAGATTACGCCCTGTATTATAGGTGCCACGAAACGAGACATGAATTTGACTGCTGATTTATGGTTAACAGGAGAATAAAAAACCTCGTATCCAGATTAACTTCAGTAGATGAGCGAATTGTTATAATCCGCATAAAAGCGAAGATCTTCTACATCAGTCTCATTTGCGCCCATGCTCCGACCGAAGATAAAGATGAACAGACCAAAGATATATTTTACGAGCGCCTAGAAACAGCATATGACCCTTTCCCTGGCCATGACATTAAAATTCTGCTAGGAGATTTTAATGCAAAAATCGGAAGGGAAAATATCTTTGCCCCCACCGTCGGAAAATTCAGCATTCATGAAGAAAAATCAGACAACGGCATAAGGTTCGCGGCAGCAAAAAACATGGTAGTTAGCAGCACCAGATTCATGAATCTCGATATACACAAGGCCACTTGGATTTCTCCCGGTCGAACAATGAAAAATCATCCAGTGTTTTAGACGTGCGATCGATCCGAGGAGCGAATATCGATTCGGACCATTGCCTTGTGGCAGCCAAGGCACGCACCCGTCTTAATGTAGCAGCAAAGGTGCGTCGGAAAGTAGCAAATACAACAGGTAAACGAGGCCTACTCCGCCCAACTTACCCAAATGCTTGACGAAAGCACCCCTTGTCCCGATAATAATATAGAAGCACAGTGGCAGAGAATTGCCCGCTCAATACAAACTGCAGCAAAAGCATCACTTGGATACCAAAGACCATCATCAAGAAAACCGTGGTACAATCAGGAGTGTCGTAATGCTACTGATGTGAAAAATGCAGCGTATAGACCAACCCTGCAGACAGTAGCTACACGTAATGCGATGGAGAACTATCGGGAGAAAAGGAGAGAGGAGAAACGTATTTTCAGAAAAAAGAAGAAGAAAGAACAAGAAAAACGTGAGCGTAAGCAAATCGAGATGTACAGGACTCAGAATGAAGTCTGAAAATTCTACCAACGGGTAAAACACCAAACCGAAGGCTTTAGTGCAGGCACATTCTCCTGTAGTGATGGAGAAGGAAACCTGGTGACAGATACAGACAGCTTACTGAGGATCTGGAAGCAGCATTTTGAAAAACTTCTGATATGAAATAGTAGAGGTGAAGAGGATACACCAGAACCAATAATAGATGACGGTATAGAGTGTATACCACCTAGCCAAGATGAAGTCAGAATAGCAATCAATCGGCAGAAGAATAATAAAGCAGCAGGTGCCGATGGGTTACAAGTCGAACTATTCAAGACTGGTGGTCAGATGCTGGTTAGGAGCATGCACCAGCTGATTAGTACAATTTGGCTAGAAGAATGCATGCCCAATGATTGGAACTTCAGCATCCTGTGTCCCGTGCACAAAAAAGGAAGCAAGACGATATGTGCCAACTATAGAGAAATAAGTCTCCTTCCCATTGCATATAAAGTGCTATCCAGCGTACTGTGAGAACGACTGAAGCCTATGGTCTATGACATTATTGGACCATACCAATGCGGCTTCAGACCTGGCAAATCCACCATTGGCCAGATTTTCACTCTGCGCCAAATCCTGGAAAGAAAAACTCACGAAAACACATCGACACATTCCACCTATTCGTCGACTATAAAGCCGCATTCGACAGCCCTATCCGTTCAGAGGTTTTTAAAGCCATGTCTGCGTTCGGCATTTCTGCAAAATTAATACGGCATGCAGGAATCTTTAAGTGACAAAAGGTCAGCAGTTAAAGTCGGAAATGATCTATCGGAGCCCTTCAATACCGAACGAGGATTCAGACAAGGTGACAGTTTGTCGTGTGACCTTTTTAACATCCTGCTGGAAAAGTGAACGTAAATAGCGCTTTGTACACCAAACAATACATGTTACTCGCCTACGCCGATGACATCGACATAATGGGTCGAACACTGGGAGCGGTAATAGCCACCTTTGTACAAATTGAGTCTGCCAAAGTGGATATGGCAGTAAACGGTGAGAAGACCATGCTGATGATATCATCGCGCAAAACGTCTAGTAGTCTCAGACGAAATGTGGAACTTGATAATTACAGCTTCGAGGTAGTTAAAGATTTTATATACCTTCGTTTCGCCAAAAATAAAACGAATGACATCAGTTTTGAAATTGTTGGACATATTGAGCTGCAGCGACTACGTTGACTAGGTCATGTTGCGAGAATGGCCCAGAAGGCATATAAAAAACAAACCGGCTGAAAGATCAAGTAGAAGACAACATCTCGGAAAATGGTCTTTCAAATTGGAAAAACTGACCGATGCGCCAGGAAATCTTCTTTAAGCTCGGCTTATGGAACGAAAGTTATGTCACAAGCCAGCTAAGTAAGTAAGACAATTTTTAAAAATATTTTTTTTTATTTCATTATCAGTATTTAAAAAAAAAATATTTTTTTTATATTCTGACCAGGCATTGATATTTTCAAAAAATATTGTTTTCATGTCCTGACAAGGCATCGATTTTTGTTTTAATTTTTTTTATATTTTTTAATTTTTTTATTATCAATATTCAAAAATAAATATTTTTTCATTTTCAAATATTCCACACATTTTAAGTTTAATAAAACTACATTTATCAAATTCGAAATATTACAATTTTTTCGGTAAATAACTTGATTTTGTTTCTTATTTTCTCATTCAGCATTCAATGAACTGAATTCAAATCTACACACTTCCACTTCCTCCCCCTTTTGTTAATTAACATCCACGTATCGATTTGCATATGAGACAGCATAAAACATTGAATTTTATTACGTTTTTCTCTGTCTCTCTTCTCTGCTATTATGCCAACTTTGAACTCAATACATTTTCAAAACGAGATCAATAACTTATTTACACACACACACACAAATGAGTAGCATTAATATGCAATGACCAGTTCATTGATAATTTTTGCGGCGAATATTTAAAAAAAATTGACCGATTCATGCAGTGGCAACATAAAAAGCTCAACAAAGCTCGATTTAATTATACTCACTCAATCACTCACTCGTTCACTCTCTGCTTAAAACATTAACTACTTACTCAATCTAATTTAGATGCTCTCTCTGATAAGATTTCGTAAACCACACATAAGTTTTTTTTATTTATAGACAGTGGAACCTGATAAAAAACTAAAAAAGGAATGCATTTTTTTCTACTAAAGAAAAAACAGTAAGGAAAGTAGTAAAGTCGGACGGGACCGACTATATGATACCCTTCACCACTTTGGTTATATTCAACAGATGAATCCTAACAAACGTCACATTTTTAAAGGACCAGTAACATGCAATTGGATCCATAAACATGTCGTTCTGCA
>NW_026874807.1:0-16594 GCF_032173495.1 Musca vetustissima
GTATGTAACAGGCAAAAGGAAACGAGATAGACACATGGTTTCTTTTGAGAATATGCATAGAATCACTTTCTGAGTCGATTTATGCATGTCCGTCCGTCCGTCCGTCCCTGTATTTTTGTTAACAAAGTACAGGTCGCATTTGTAATCCGATTTGGATGAAATTTGGTACAGTTCACTTATTTGGCCCAAGGAAGAACCCTATTGAAATTGGGAAAAATCGGTTCAGTTTTAGATATAGCTCTCATATATATTTTCGTCCGATTTTACGTAAATAGTGCACCAAAGTCCCCATATATCCTTCGATTTGCACGAAATTTGGCACAGCGTACTGAATTAAGCCTAGAACGATGTGTGTTAAATTTCCTGAAAATCGGTTCAGAGTTAGATATAGCTCCCATATATATATTCGTCCGATTTAATGTAAATGGTGCACCAAAATTTGGCACAACGTAATGAATTAAGTCTAGAACGATTTGTGTTAAATTTCGTGAAAATCGGTTCAGATTTAGATATAGCTCCCATATATATTTTCGTCCGATTTTACGTAAATAGTGCACCAAAGTCCCTATATATCCTTCGATTTGCACGAAATTTGGCACAGCGTAATGAATTAAGTCTAGAACGATGTGTGTAAAATTTCGGTTCAGATTTAGATATTGGTCCCATATATATTTTTTCCGATTTTAGGTAAATAGTACACCAAAGTCGCTATAAATCTTTCGAGTTGCACGATGGATTAAATTTAGAAAGATGTGTGTTAAATTTCGTGGAAATCGGTTCAGATTTGATATAGGTCCCATATATAGTTTGGTCCGATTTTATGTAAATGGTGCACCAAAGTCCCTATATGTCATTAGGTCAAGAATAATGTGTGTTAAGTTTCCTGAAAACCGATTCAGATTGAGATATAGCTCCCATATATAGTTTCGTCCGATTTTATGTAAATGGTGCACCAAAGTCCCTATATATCAGTCGATTAGCACAACGTAATGCATTTGGTCTAAAATGATGTGTTTTAAGTTTCCCGAAAATCGGTTCAGATTTAGATATAGCTCCCATATATATTTTCGTCCAATTTAAGGTAAATGGTGTACCAAAGTCCCTTAATATATTTCGGTCTAAATGGTCTAGAATGATGTGTGTTAAATTTCCTGAAATCGTTGATATCGGTTCAGATTTAGATATAGCTTCTATATCTGACCAAATGAAAACATTAGTAAAGATTGCAGATTGACATGTTTATGGATCCAGTTTCATTTTGCTGGTCCTTTAAAAATGCGAAGTTTGTTAGGATTCATCTGTTGGATTTACCCAAAGTGGTGAGGGTATCATACAGTCGTCCTCGTCCGACTTTACTACTTTCCTTACTGGTTTTAGATTTCATTTGTAATGCTCTAAATCTACAGAATTTAGTATATGAAAGATACAATTATTTCTATACTATATATTTAATATGTATGTATACTACCACATTTTTATATCTGAAAATCGAACTGATTGTTGAACGAATCTTAACAAGCATTGGGTATTTGGTGTACAATTTACATAAAATCGAACGAAAATATATAAGATAGTTAAATCTAAACCGGTTTCGACCAAACTCTATTTACCCCATCCTATCACTAATTTTTGGTTGTTTTGAAACCCGTAATATTGACCGATCATCATCTAAACAGCCGTTCTAAGTATTTGGTCAGAGATATTACGATCGGTATACGTAGATATTCGAGAAATTACACACAGGTTTCATTATCTGATTTATATAAGGTACAGGTTTTTATCAATGAGGTTTCGGATTTAAAGTTGATCAAATCGTTTACAAAATGCTATAAAATATTGACCCTTTGTGGGGAGGTAGCAAAAGGAGTGGGCCGCTTTCGGACTTGGTCTAGGCTTGGAAAAAGTTTGGCTTAAATCGGGCCTAATACTGGATTTGTAAACATAGAAAATGTTGACCATTTGTGGGGTAGGTACCAGAAGTCGTGGACCAATTAGTCCCATATCCATACTTGATCTAGGCTTGGTAAAGATAATAGGTGGCGCAAAGTTTGATATTGGATTTATAAATATTGAAAATTTTGACCATTTGTGGGAAACAATGTTCATGAAATAATGTGTCCTCGTAGGTCCACGTTTTATACGCTCCACCATAGTATGGAGAGTACATTAATTTGTTTTATCCGTTTGTAATTCATCGAAATTATTATTTCCGAACCTATAATATATATATTATTGATCAGCGTATGACGATTTAGCAATGTCCGTCTGTCTGTTGTAATCACTCTAGCCTCTCAACGAATTGAGATAGATCCCCAAAATTTTGCATAGAGTCGTCTTTTGTCTGCGGACAGTTCAAGTTCGAAGATGGGCGCTGTCATGTTTGGACCATGTTCTAGCATAGCTACGAAATTTGGCATAGCGCTATACCAAATTTCGTGCGATTTACACAGAACTTAGCACATATCATTCTAGACTGAATACATTATGCCATTTCAAATTTCGTGCAAATTGCAATTTCTTGTAAATCGTTCTAGACCTAATTTAGAACGCTATGCCAAATTTCGTGCAAACCGAACGATATATATGGACTTTGGTGCAGCATTTACATTAAATCGGACTAAAATATATATGGGAGCTATATCTTAATCTGAATCGATTTTTCCCAATTTCAGTAGGTTTCTTCTTTGGGCCAAATAAGTGACCCGCCAAATTTTAACTAATTCGGATCATAAATGCGTACTCTGTACTTTGTTCACAATTTAACATCAACAGACGGACAGATAGACAGACGGAGACTGAGGGTATACAAATGAATGAACACAACCTTGATGGTCGTCTGTCTATTATAATGTGTAAACACGACACATGAAAAAGTTATGTACCAATCGTCATGAAATTTTTGTAGAGCGGGTTCTGGTCCAAGAAGATACCCATTGTTATACCCTTCACCACACTGTGGTACAGGGTATTATGTCTTTGTGCATATGTTTGTAACAGGCAAAAGGAATCGAGATAGACCCATGGTTCCTTTTGAGAATATGCATAGAATCACATTCTGAGTCGATTTATGCATGTCCGTCTGCCCGTCCGTCCATGTATTTTTGTGAGCAAAGTACAGGTCGCATTTATGATCCGAATTGGATGAAATTTGGCACAGCCCATTGGTTTGGCCCAAGGACGAACCTTATTGAAATTAGAGAAAATCGGTTCAGATTTAGATATACCTCCCATATATATTTTCGTCCGATTTTAGGTAAATGGTGCACCAAAATCCCTGAAAATCATTAGATTTGCACGAATTTTGGCATAGCATACTAAATTAAGTTGACAATGATGTGTACTAAATATCGGGAAAATCGGTTCAGATTTAGATATAGCTCCCATATATAGCTTCGCCCGATTTTAGGTAAATGGTGCACCAAAGTCCTTGAATTGATTCGAATTGGATGAAATTTGGCACAGCCCATTGGTTTGGCCCAAGGACGAACCCTATTGAAATTGGAGAAAATCGGTTCAGATTTAGATGTACCTCCCATATATATTTTCGTCCGATTTTAGGTAAATGGTGCACCAAAGTCCCTGAAAATCATTAGATTTGCACGAATTTTGGCATAGCATACTAAATTAAGTTGACAATGATGTGTACTAAATTTCGGGAAAATCGGTTCAGATTTAGATATAGCTCCCATATATAGCTTCGCCCGATTTTAGGTAAATTGTGCACCAAAGTCCTTGAATTGATTCGAATTGGATGAAATTTGGCACAGCCCATTGGTTTGGCCCAAGGACGAACCCTATTGAAATTGGAGAAAATCGGTTCAGATTTAGATATACCTCCCATATATATTTTCGTCCGATTTTAGGTAAATGGTGCACCAAAGTCCCTGAAAATCATTAGATTTGCACGAATTTTGGCATAGCATACTAAATTAAGTTGACAATGATGTGTACTAAATTTCGGGAAAATCGGTTCAGATTTAGATATAGCTCCCATATATAGCTTCGCCCGATTTTAGGTAAATAGTGCACCAAAGTCCTTGAAAATCATTAGATTTGCACGAATTTTGGCATAGCATGCTAAATTAGGTCGACAATGATGTGTGCTAAATTTCGGGAAAATGGGTTCAGATTTAGATATAGCTCCCATATATAGTTTCGCCCGATTTTAGGTAAACGATGCATCAAAGTCCCTGAATATCATTCGATTTGCCGAATTTCGGCCTAGCGTACTCAATAAAGTCTAGAATGATGTTGCCAAGTTTCGTTAAAATCGGTTCAGATTTAGATATAGCTCCTATATATAGTTTCGTCCGATTTTAGGTAAATAGTGCACCAAAGTCCCTGAAAGTCATTAGATTTGCACGAATTTTCGCATAGCGTACTGAATTAAGTCTAAAATGACGTGTGCTAAGTTTCGTGAAAATTGGTGCAAATTTAGATATAGCTCCCATATATATTTTCGTCCGATGTTATGTTTATGGTGCACCAAAGTCCCTATATATCTTTTGATTTGCGTGAATATTGGTATAGGGTACTGAATTAAGTCTAAAAAACGTACTGAAGTAATATGAATTAGTCTCTGGCAATTTTCTCTTAAATCGGTTCAGCTAGGAAAGTTCTGCTGAAATCGCGTCGTCTGTTAGGATACATATGTATGTACAATATACCTGAAGTGGTGAAGGGTGTCATATAGTCGGCCCAGTCCGACTTTACTACTTTCCTTACTGGTTTTTGTTAATGATCGTTAAGGAGTAAGGAAAATAAATGGACCAAATACGTCTAGGGGCTACATTTTCGGTGAAGATGGGATTATACTTAGGTTTTCATGTCACTTTATATGTCACTATTGTAAGCCGAAGAACACAAATGTTAGAATTGCTGTTTTGATCAATCCATATTAAGCTGATCAAATTAATCAATCACTCCCGGAAAACCTCTAATCGGTCAAGAGAGTTGGAATATCACGAGTGCATTAGTAGATGTGTTGAGTGTCATATGGTCTACCACGTGCGACTATAGTGCTGCGCTCGAAAATTTGATTGATTATTATATCATGAAACTAGAAAGACGAAGTTTTGGCGCGATAATTTTTTTGCTCGAAAAAAGGAAATGAATGATTTTTTTATTTATTGTATTATGGTACTTTTCGTTAGGATATAATAATCCTGTATTATTCCCACAATTCATTCACACACTACTTATTCATTTATTGCATTTCCCCCTATAATTATTCACTTAATTTCTCCCATTTCAAAAGAATCCTGTCAATCAACCAAATGACAATAATTTACAATTAACAAAGAATGAAATAACTGTTATTGGATTAACCACAAATAACGCGAACAGAAAACGAAAAACTAGCACATTCGCTGGCATCGATCCAACAAACAGGACCATGAACTATTAAAGATGTGTCCCACAAACCCTCATAAAAATACTTCTTTTATAATTTACAAGTGTTTTTTATTTCTCTTAAATTTATTGCACGATAGCAATACCCCACCCCCTCTCAACCACGTTGGCCGGCATTAATATAAAAAGTTGGAGAAAAAATTGCAAAGAAAGTAGGAGGATAAAAAACCGACATGATTGACCATGCAGCGTTTGAGAGGCAATTATGATTAAATTGGCAAATAGTTCACATGCCTCCAAATATGGTTGATCGATCGGAAAACAAGAACCACCACAAAGCATGGCGTTTTTTAGTTAAAGCTTCTTTTGGTTTGGTTTTTGTTTTCCTGCAGCGATTTGAGCGCAGCGTCATTTCTATGGAATAACATTAGCAAAAGAGACAAAAAACATAACCCACCGCCAACGAAAACAATTTTTTTGTAAGCTTAGCAAAAGGAATTTCTTTACTTCGAATCTTGGAGGCGGATAATAATAGTTCTATTCGTTTCTCCTGAAATGGGTGGATTGGGAAATTGCGGGAAAAGCTACACAGGCCTAAAAGAGTGGATTTTTAAGGAATATTTTGGAAGGAGGATACGATCCATAGGCTTGGATTTTCAAAGGAATATTTTGGAAGGAGTTTATGATCCATAGGCGTGGATTTTTAACGGAATATTTTGGAGGGAGTATATGATCCATAGGCCTGGATTTTTAAAGGAATATTTTGGAAGGAGTATATGGTCCATAGGCGTGGATTTTTAAAGGAATATTTTGGATGATGTTTAGGATCCATAGGAGTGCATTTTTAAAGAAATATTTTGGAAGATTTTTATGATCCATAGGCGTGCATTTTTAAAGACATATTTTGGGAGATTTTTATGATCCATTGGCGTGAGTTTGTATGTTCTTCTATAGAACTAAATGGGCTCTAGAACGGATTATGTAGATAATATTTTATTGAACTTTCAGGGTCGTTTCTCTTGTTAAGGATAATAAGCGTATTGGACCTAAATGCTTAAATGTTTAAAGGATGTTTTTTCAGGTAGGTGATCTAAGGTCTATTTGATTACGAATATTTCTCAATTTTGTATACTACCCCCTCTAGAATATAACAATAGATGATTTCAAGGTTCTATGTATTAGTACAAATACAGTTCTCTACATGTATGCGTGTAGTTTTCAATTAAAGTCAATTTGTATGTTTTGCCGCTTGAAAAAGCACATGATCTTCTGAGTCGGACAAATGCGTCTCAACGAGAGTCAACATGAAACGACAGCACAACAACGAAAAGAAAAACCATCTCCCCCAGAATATAAAAATAACCTACTTGAGAGGGTAACTGCACCTACAACCGAATCAACCAACCAACTGGACATCAATGTTACCCACACACACACCGTGATACATTCATGTGTAACTCCACCGACTACCATGCAACATGACGCATATAAGTTTCCCGCAGCAATGGAAGAGTCGCAACAGGCAATGCAATGCAAACGCGTTTTACGTTTTTGGTATTCACTTGCGTTGCGTTTTTGTTCGAACAATTGATGCTCATTGATCGAAATTGTAATGGACATAAATAAAACAAGATCAATCAATTGATTTATTTTGACATGTTGCAACAAAAAACTTCAACAACAAACATCAGAAACTTGTATCTCAACGTTCGTTGGTCGTCGTCGTTGCTGTCGTCGACATTCTCGGTGGTGGTGGTGGCGGTACTGGCGTTGAATGCAACACACTCTAGCATACACAATTGTACACACAAACGTATTGTAGCACTCTCTCGCAATTATTTGCAATCACACAGTGTGGTGGTGTTTTTGGCTTCTGGCGCTTTTTATACCCTCCACAATAAATGTAATGCATCTATTGAATGTGTCATTCCGTTTGTAACACTAACTTAACACCCCCATATATATTTTCGTCCGATTTAAGGTAAATGGGGCACCAAAGTCCCTATATATGTTTCGATTTGCACGAAATTTGGCATAGCGTACTGAATTAGTTCCAGAATAATGTGTGTCAATTTTCGGGAAAATCGGTTCCGAGTTAGATATAGCTCTCATATATAGTTTCGTCCGATTTAAGTTAAATGGTGCACCAAAGTGCCTATATATCATTTAATTTGGCACAGCGTACTGAATTAGGTCTAGAAAGATGTGTGTATAGTTTCCTGAAAATCGGTCCAGATTTAGATATAGATCCCATATATATGTTCGCCCGATTTAATGAAAATGGTGTACCAAAGTCGCCATATATCTTTCGATTTTCACGAAATTTGGCACAGCGTAATGAATTAGGTATAGAATGATGTGTGTTAAGTTTCCTGAAAATCGGTTCAGATTTAGATATAGCTCCCATATATATTTTCGTCCGATTTAGTGTAAATGGCCCACCCTATATATCTTTCGATTTGTATGAAATTTGGTATAGTGTACTGAATTGGATCTAGAATGATGTGTGTTAGGTGTCGTAAAAGTCGGTTCAGATTTAGATATAGCTCCTATATATTTTTTCTCCCGAGTGTATGTAAATTGTGCACTAAAGACCCAAAGTTTTTCTGATTGTCACACAATTTTGTACAATGAACTGTAGTTAATATAAGTTAGTCTCTGGCAAGTCTCATTGAAATCGGTATATTTATATATATATATATATATATATACTTTATCTGTAGCAACTCTATATCTGACCAAATGAAAAAAATAGTATAGGTTGCAGAATAACATGTTTTTGGATCCATTTCCGTGTTTATGGTCCTTCAACGTCTGTTAGGATTCATCTGTTGAATATACCCAAAGTGGTGAAGGGTATCATATAGTCGGCCCCGTCCGACTTTACTACTTCCTTACTGGTTTTTTTGAGTCGATTGAACGACGAACGAAAGAGAATCTCGACAAGTACAGCCCTCGTCTACTGAATATTAGTAATATATGTTGACCTTTAGTCAGGTTTCAAGTGGTCAAATAACGCAAAGTTAGATTTTCGTGGAAGTTGTGTAGGGTATTATATGGTCGGCCCCGTCCGACTATACTGCTCCGCTCACTGGTTTTCGAATTATGTTTACACGGAGTGAATGGAGTAAATACCCCATACAATTTAAGTTTTGTTATTTTTCCCAAAAATGGACCCGATCACCTTTCCTGTGTGTAACATTCGTCTTTTTCGGCTTTGAATACTGGCCTCTAGAGTCATTTGAAACCCAGACAAAAAAGTTTTCGCTCAATTTCTTATTGGAATATCTTCATACCCATACCCGGAACCTAATGCAAAATTTCCTAGCTGTCAGCGCTACATTTCCGTCTTTTAATAATATAACTCCCACATCCGAAAACTTAGAACAATATAAATAGTATCAATTCAAAGGTCAACCACTCCTCTTCCATATACTATCAACTTCTCTGGTTCTTCAGGTCCTTTTCAGACATTTGACCCGCTAAATATTAACCGATTTTTATCAAAGCAGTCATGCTTATTCTTTGGCCAGATCACCTTTCCCATGTACAATTTCGTGATGTTCGAGTAATTATTGTGGTCTCAGAAAAACATACATAAATAAAGTTTTTGGTAAATATTTACGGGTCATTACCAGAAAAAATAGGGATCTTCTTTGGCCAGAACCCGTCTTACATGAAAATTGGTCCATAACTGCGGTCTGTATCGCGTTTCCAAGTTATAATGGACATAAAGACAGACAGCTCATTTATTTGGCCCCATTGAAATTGGTGAACATCGAACTAGATATAGCTCCCATATATACTTTCGTCCGATTTTCGGCAAATGGTGCACCAAACTCTCCGCGTTTGTCCAATTGACACAACATTTTGCATATCATACCAAAGTGAGTATGGAATAACGTGTGCCGAGTTTTGTAGTTTAGATTTAGATACAGCTTTCATATATATTTTCGTACGATTTTCAGTAAACAAAACCAAACTCCCCACGTTTGTCTGACTTAGAGCATACCTATATGAGTATATGCTCTTTCAGAGCCAAAAATATTAAAATTTTGCCTGAGGTAGAAAAATTGAAACTGGAGCTATATGTAAAATTTGTTCTAAAGTGGTAAGCTTCATGCCCCTATAATGAAGATAGTAGTCCTCCCTTTATTAGATCTCTGTTATAGGCTTCGGAGAATTATCAAATATTTTCCCGAATAACGTTTAAAATATGATATAAGGGTGTATTAACTTCGTTCCAACCGAACTTTGCACCGTATTCCGAATATCTCCTTCTTGTTGTTGCTTCGTACCCCTGCATGTTGCATGTTAGTCGGCTGATATTCTTCTGGTTTCTCGTGTTGTTATCATTCAAGAGGGCTATTTCTATGCAATGCTACCTTTGTCGCTGCGCTGTTGTTATTGTTGCTTTTCTTGTCGCTGTCTTCTTAAACGGAGTTTAAGTTAATTTGCGTGTTTTTTGCTTTGTTTCAAGTTTGTTAAGCCTTCATTCCTTTCAATACACTTGAGAATTGTTTGTTTTGTTGGTTGGTTGGCTGATTGTTCGGATGGAATCGACAGACAACAAAAATTCGTAAATCAGGTTGTTTTGTTTCAGCCAATATTTTCATTTGTAGATATTTGGCTTGTTTTGTTTTAACGATTACCCACAATTTGTGGCTTATTTGTTATGTTCGGCACACGGACATACACACACATAGCATGCTGGACATACTCCATATGGCATGACGGTCGATCGGTCGGTAGGTCCTACATATGTATTTAGGTCCACAAATAAATTAAGTTGAATAATTTTGATTTGCTTTTTGGTTATCGTCTTTGTTGTTGTTTCTGTTGCTGCTACTGTTGTTGTTATTGTCATTTGCCATTTTTAGTTGAGTTGAGTTGCCTCTATGCTTTGCCAAAATTGTAAACAAATTTATTTATTTAACAAAAAATTTGAATGTAATACTTGCATTTTGTGATTGAAGATAGCGGTAGCTGTTTTGAATTGTTGTTGTTATTGTTTTTTTTTTTTCAAAGTGATTCATCGAATTGTGTTTAGTTCAGTTGTAAAGCAATGCAGAAATTATACTTAAATTTAATATCTATGACTTAGTTTTAATCAATCATTTTGATCATTCGAAATATTATTGGCTCAAGGACGAACTAGTCGAAATTTGTATGAGACAATAAGGTATATACAATGATAATGAAGTTAGTGCCTAAGGTAAATCCGATTGGACTGTGAGAAATCATAGTGAACCTCGTATTATGTGTTTGCGCATGCAAGAGGAAACAAATGGGTTCAGATTTAGCTACCCCATATATTTGTGTCCATCAAAGGCACAACGAAGCTATCTGCAACTTATCATATACTGTAGTATTCAGACCGAAAGAACGTAAATAATTAAAACGGAAAATTGACACATGTTGCCGAATTGAGTCTAGATGATCGATTGCGAATTATGGTTTAAATTGTATTTACATACACTCAGCTGCAATATTTTTGGGAGATGGAAAAATTATTTCTGGGGACGGAAACCATACAAATATTTGAGATAATGTATCTGCAGTCAAATAAAATGAGAGATGTTTTACCTTTCACCACGCTTTGTCTTTGTGTATATGTAAACGAGATAGGCACATAGTTCGTTTTGAGAATATGCATAGAATCACTTTGTAAGTCAATTTATGCATGTCCGTCCGTCTGTTAATGTTAAATTGTATTATAACCCAAATTGGATAAAATTTGCTCATGTATTTGATCCAAGGACGAAACCTATTGTAATCGGTTCGGATTTAGATATAGCTTCCATATATATTTTCGTCCGATTTTAAGTAAATTGTCCACCAAACACCCAAAGCATGGCCGATTAGCACAACATTTTCAAAACTTACCAAAGTTAGTATAACCTAACGTGTGTCAGGTTTTTGTTGAAATAGGTTCAGATTTAGATATAGATTCCATATATATCTTCGTCTGATTTTAAGTTAGTGGTGCAACAAAGAGTCAAAGTTTGACCGATTGTCACACAATGTGTTCAATGAATTTGGTGCTGATGCAAAGATAGCTCTCATATATATTTTCAGCCTATTTCATGTTAATTGTGCACCAACGGCTGTCCGATTAAGATTTTTAACAGCATCATACCGAATAGGGTGTGAAAATTTAGTTTTAAATCGGTTTACAGAATCTTGTCCCATTATAAACAAAGGACTATAAATATGCCCGAATGGAATGGAATTTAACATAGGTTGTAGAATGGCATGTGTATGGATTTGACGTTAATCGGTTCACAGATAATTAAATATCACATATTTTGGTTCGTCCATCTACATCAAAGTTGTGAAGGGTATCTAGTCGGCTCAGTCCGACTTAACTACGTTCCTTACTGGTTTTGATATGGGTTGGGACTTTGGTACATTATTGTAAAAGTGGGTAAAACTCGTCAGACCTATTATTCGGTGGTCAGCGTGAATATCCCTTCCCGACATTCGTTATAGCAGCAGAAAAAAAACAAAACTCCCTTTATTATTGGAAAAATTGCAATGTTTGGGTAAAATATTTTCAACGATCCCAAAAGTTAAACTGTGGTCGCGACATTTTTTGGAAAATCTTCTATTTTGGACTATAAACCACGTTAGAACATACGGAAGATATTGACCGATTACATTTATCATAGTATACGATACAGTATAAAGTGTTAAAATTTGAAACCGATAGGATTATTAGCTTTTGAGAAAATCCGCAAAATCATTGTTGCGTTAAACGTTTGAGAAACACTTTTGCCGTCACCTGAAGCTGACACAAAAATTGGCTGTGTATTTAAGAGTTGTTCCGATTTTCACTCGAAATTTCAAAGTAATGTAATCTTAAAATTACATTTTTTGAAACCGATAAAGGGGCCCCGGGTTTCCCCCTTAAAACGACTCTGAAAGTGATTCTAGGCATATCCGCAAAAGTAACTATGGGTCCATCTCGTCTTTTTTTGTATGCTACAAACATATGCACAAAGGCATAAGCGCGGTGAAGAGTATAAAAAGGCGGCCTGCATAAGACTTACTGAATATCAAAATTCTTCCCAAAAAAAGTCCCGCTTAATTTTCGGTACGTGACATCGTGAAGTTCTAGCTCAGCTTTTAACGCAGAGTGAAATTTTTCTTGCATTTCTTTCTCAACGATTGACGTAAATTGTCACGACAAGATTTTGGGCTAAAGCCCGACTCTCACTCAAAGAGGATTGTCGTAAAAGATAGTAATGGGACAAATAATAGAGGTGTCCTTGGGTATTTCTTCCACCTACATATTTTCGATATTACGTAAACCGTTGACCGTAAACAAGTTTTATTTGCGTTGATTGGTGCAAAACTATCTTGAAAACCAGTAAGGAAAGCAGTAAAGTCGGACGGGGCCGACTATATGATACCCTTCACCACCTTCAACACATCAATCCTAACAAACGTCGCATTTTTAAAGGACCAGTAAAATGAAATTGGAACCATAAACACGTCATTCTGCAACCGATACTAAATTCTTCATTTGGTCAGATATACAAGCTATATCTAAATCTGAACCGATTTTCATGAAACTTAACACACATCATTGCAGTCCTAATCCATTACGCCGTGCCAAATGTCGTGCAAATCGGGAGATATCTAGGGACTTTGGTGCACCATTTACCTTAAATCGGACGATAATATATATGGGAGCTATATCTAAATCTGAAACAATTTTTCCCAATTTCAATAGGGTTCGTCCTTGGGCCAAATAAGTGACCTATGCCAAATTTCATCCAAATCGGATCATAAATGCGACCTGTACTTTGTTCACAAAAATACATGGACGGACGAACGGACATGCATAAATAGACTCAGAAAGTGATTCTATGCATATTCTCAAAAGGAACCATGTGTCTATCTCGTTTCCTTTTGCCTGTTACAAACATATGCACATAGACATAATACCCTGCCCACAGTGTGGTGAAGGGTATAAATACTCTCGCCGTCCTTCATATTTTGTTTATAAAATAATCGTTGTGTATGACATCAAAGCAAAGTAATAATCGATCGTGTGGTTCTCGATGACGAGCCAAATTTAACTAAAGTTGTTCGTGGAAGAGCACTTTGAATAAATGCTCACATGTTCCCTTTGCAAAGCTGGTCATGTTTGCGGCTGATTAGTTTAACAGCGCAGAATATAATTTCTATGCGTTACACCACAATTTATTTTGCTGAAATCTTCCGAGAAATGAAAAAAACAAGTAAAAAAAGTTGCGGACCGATATATACCCTCAGCCTATGGTTTTCGGAGTTTGACCATTTGTGTGGGAGGTACCAGAAGGAGTACACTAATGAGTCCCAAATTCGGACTTGACCTAGGCTTGGTAAAGATACTAGTTTGTGACTGTTTGGTTCAAATCGGGTAGTCCGTTCACATGATATTCGAAAGAAATTTTTGCACAATTTTGACCATTTTGTGGGGGAGTTTACAGAAGGAGTGGGCAGAACATGAACTAAGTTTGGGAGAAATATTACGAGGTCCAAAGCTTTGTTGAAATCGGTTACTCCAAGAGATATCGTGCGATCTAGCCTGCCAGACAGAGGGACATTTGTAAATCGACCTTTTGTAAATCTGACACGGATTTGGTCCAAAGAAATATGGGGTCTAAAACCAATATTTCGATGAAGCACATTTTTGCGTATCAAAATGTAAAAATTAAAGATATTATAATTTTAATCTTTTAAAAAAGATGAGCGATGCAGAATCTGAAATTTAGTCTATATACCCTCATTAGCCATAAGGCTGAGGGTATAATAAACAAGATAAGAGAAATAATGACAATAGGAGATTCACACCTGGGCTCAAACTAGCATCATTGGACTGGCTAAAACTTCGACTTGATAGGTTACTTGGCATATATCGTTGGCTTGACACCAAATGATGTATTTGTATTATTATTTATTAATTAAAACATGTTTGATCAATGATTTCCGCAACAATTGGTTTGAACGCATGAAAATGGATATAAATCTTGCTGGAGAATATCATATTCAATATTTGTTTTGTCTGCTTTATTGAAACTAATATTAGGAAAAATACTTCTATGTCCGAATTCGAGTTTTTTTTTTTCAATTATGACTCACCACTTGTAAAATAAACAGAAAAAATATAATTATGAACTTTATCGCATGAAAAATTTGACAATATCGAAAAAACGACGTTTTCGTCTAGTTGTCAATTTTTCCGGCAACTTATTTCAATCATTGTAAACAATATTTTTTGTTTCTTTCTTTGTTTGGTTTCTTTTCGTTAGTGATTTCTTTGCAACGCACATATGTGCCATAAATTTTGTGCAGAAATAATAGAAAATCACTTAAATCCAACAACTGGGAATTTTTGCACAGTATTTTCAAAACAAATTCCTTTCAATTTCAAACGGATTATTCATGATCGAAATATCTAAAATCTTTCACAAACTTTATATAGGAGCTATGCCGAGAAGGAGTATTATCCTCGGTACAAAATTGCACCGTAGAAAATTCTCCTAGGACCTTCAACATACCAAACATGGACGGGATCTTTTTTTAGGGGTTATGTCAGAACATGAGCGTATATTGAGAAGTTCGGAGAGTCATATTACAATCACTTCGGTGCGGCTAGAAAATATACCCTTTCTAAAGCGGTTTATGCCAAAACATGGAGCTATATTGAACAATTTATCATCAATGACTTCATCCATCCAAGAATCCGAAATGCCAAACTATAGCCTTTTTGTTGGCATTAACATGTCCTTTATATAAGGACTATACCTAAAGATGGATCGATGTTTACAATTTTGGTTGGAAATTACTGAGGATTACTTTGACACAAAGTACAAAGTATATCCCTAAGTTTGAGGATCGTTACAATAAGTCTATCACCTTTGAAGGGAATTATGATAAATTATCCCCTTAAAACACTGTGCACCGAAAAAAGCCACGCCAAAGAGCAAAAAGTACACAACATTGTGCCAATATACAACAACATCAAATTGGTATTAAAAACCATTAGTGCGTGCCACATTCACGAGTAACAAACAACACACACCAAGATATATTTCAAATGCAGCAACAAGCAATTAATTAATTTTCAATGTTGCCAACATCTAGCGATCAGTTGCAACAAATAACAAAAAGAACAACAACAGCCGCCAACAACGGCCGCAATGACAACAAAAAGTAATTCGACGCAAAAGACAGAAACGAAAAAAAAATGAATAACTACTTGTGGCAACAGCGGGTGTTGTCAATTTTTAAAAGCAATTAAATTTAGTTTGACTACGTCTGTAGCCGCAACAATACCAACAACTAACTTTAGTAATGCTGCATTTAATGAGCAACATTTGAAATTCATCTCAGGCTAGCGCCAATAATGTCCATGAAAATTCAGTTAAGTGGATTTAGTAAGGTTGGCGCTACTTGTTGTGTTGTTTGTGATCGCTCCGTATTGGGTGAAAGGTATGTTTAGTTTGTCTTGGCATTTTACAACCATAATTTTTATATCCTCCACCATTTGGTGTGCATTTACAATTTCCGAAATAGGTCGGGAACTTTTTATGGACCTTTATATAAAATATATGCTAGTAGGTTGGGAAATTTACTTACCACATTACTGATTCCCAGGTCTAAAGATTGGTCCTGAACCTTCGACTTAAGCGAATCTGTTGTTGAGGGCTATAATAAAACAAGGATATATGCTGAATATTTTCTGCGAAGAAAGTTTTCGGACTTTCGAATGTCAAATTATAGCCAGCCACATTGGTGGCTAGTTCCCACAAAAAAACTTCGAAATGCCAACAATGTGGCAAAAATAGAGCGGGGCCTTTATAGGGGGGCTATGTCAAAAGAGGGGAACAGGAGGTGTCCTAAGTAATTAACTGAATGTTTTCTAGGTCATTGGTAGACTATTCACTTATAGACTCGAATGTCTTCTTCCTTACAGAAACCACACTCATTGAACTGATTGTATTTATACAGCACACCAGAAGATATTCCTATAGAAAACCAGAATGTCACCTTATTATCACACATCCCAAAGGCTTCATATAGGAGACCATAAGGTCTTCCTATAAAAGACTACAATGTCTTCTTATAGAAGACCATAAGATAATAAAATTATAACCAGGTATTTTTATAGGCCAGTAATACTTTATATATAACAGTTAAACCGTGTTCTGATAGAACACCAAACGGTCTCCCAATAGAAACCCAGAAC